>NC_042621.1:178099613-178399613 GCF_901001135.1 Rhinatrema bivittatum
AGGAGAAGACAGAGAGAGGACCAGGGATTGAGAGAAAGGGAGAGAACACTGGAAAAGAGGGAAGAAAAGACAGCAAGAAGATCATATATTAGGTGGATAGAGAGGAATAAAGGACCTGTGATAGGAGATGACAGAAAAAGCAAGTTTGTTTACCGTAAACGGTGTTTCCGTAGATAGCAGGATGAATTTGCCATGCTGACTGGGAAGTCCTCCAGGCAGCCTCAAGGCAGAGCTTCTCCTAGCTGTACAGAGCTTTGCTCTGTGCGGCTGTGAGCATCTTCCCGCGCGGAGTAGCGCCCTCTCTTTCCTCAGTTTGTAACACAGCAGAGAATAAGCAATGTAATGGACTTCCCACAAGGCTGTCCAGGTAGGTGAGCGGGTCTACATGACTAATTCATCCTATCTACGGAAACATCGTTTACGGTAAGCAAACTTGCTTTTTCCTCCATCAATAGCAGGGCTGAATTAGCCATGCTGTCTGGAAGTCACCAGCTCCCTGGCTGCGCCTCGCTCACTGCGCAGGCCTCTGCTCCTGAAAGTGTTTCTATTATACAAGCCCAATCTATCTTACCATGGACAGCCTTGGAGGGTTCTCTCTCGTGAAGTGATTCAACACTGCCGCATCCAGCGCCGCGTCTGATGACATTTGCTGGTCCAGGAAGTAATGGGCCGTGAAGGTATGCAACAACGACCACGTCGCAGCCTTGCAAATGTCCATGAGTGGCACGCTCCGAAGGTGAGCAATCAAGGTAGCTACCGCTTGAACCTGATGCGCTTTCAATTTGGTGGGAAGTGAGTGGGTGCACTTGGAATAGCAGAATTGGATGCATTTGGGAAATCCAATTGGAAATAATTCATTTCACCACTGGAAGACCTGGTGAATTTGGATTGAATGAAAGGAAAAGCTGAGAGGCTCTGTGAAACGTATGTGTTCTCTGTTCGTAGCAAGCAAGCACTCTTTTGAAGTCCAAGGTATGCAACAAGCGTTCCCTTGCATTGAGTGGTTTTAGAAAAAACGTGAGAAGAGCAATAGTCTGGTTGAGGTGGAACGCAGAGACTACCTTGGGCAAGAAGGAAGGGTGAGTCTGAAGGGTTACTTTGTTGTGGTGAAACTGCAGATAAGGGGGGTAATGAATCAGCACTTGCAATTCGCCAGTTCTTCTGGCTGACGACAGAGCTACGAGGAAAACTACCTTCCACATCAAATTATTTCATGGGTGAACTGTCCATTGGTTCGAAAGGGGGTAACAAGCTGTTCGAGTACCAGATTTAGGTTCCATGGCACAGGAGGTTTTGCCACTGGGGGTCTGATATGCAGGAGGCCTTTCATGAAATGAAAGACTAGTGGGTGTGACGATACTGGTAGTCCATTGTGTGGGTGGTGATAGGTTGCTATCTCACTGACGTGAACTCGCGCTGAGGCCATCGCCAGGCCCGACTTGTAAACAGTGTGATGGTAATCCAACAGGATTTTGGGCAAACAGGTGAACGGGTCTATCTGGTACCGCTGGCACCAGATGGAATATCACTTCCACTTGAGATGATAGTTTCTCCTCATGGAGCTCTTTCATAAGGAGATCAGGAAGTTCTGGACCTCATGTGATACCCCTTGTCCGTTAGTAGTGTCCTTTCAATCTCCAGGCTGTAAGATGGAGAGTGGACTGCAGTGGATGTCGAAGAGATTCCCCCTCCTGCGACAAGAGATGTATGTCGTGGTCTAGGGGGATGCGTGGTACTATTGACAGGTGGATGAAGTAGGCGTACCACGGTTGGTGAGGTCAGGCTGTAGCTATCAAGATTAAGTCGGCAATGTCTTCCATGCACTTCTGGATAATGCGGGACAGGAGCAGTATAGGGGAGGGTAGGCATAGAAAAACCCCGCCAACCACGGGATTAGGAAGGCGTCCTGCATGGATCTCAGCGGACTCAGAAACATGGAACGGAACTTGTGTACTTTTCTGTTGTGCTCTGTGGCAAATAAGTACATGCCTGGGGTGCCCTACTGGGCAAAATTGTCTTCTGCCACTCTTTGGGTTCAAGGACCACTCATATGGATGGAACATTCTGCTTAGACGGTCTGCTTGCACATTCGCCACCTCTGGGAGATAGGTGGCTTGCATCATGATCGAGTGCAAGGCAGCCCAATCCAGAATGGTTATCGCTTCTTTGCAGAGCTTCCATGAACCGGAACCTCCTTCCTTGTTGATGTAGAACATGACCACTTGATTGTCCATATGAACCATGACTCTCTTCCCCCAAACCTGATCCACAAAGCTGAGCAGAGTGTTCCGAATTGCTCTAAGTTCCAGGAAGTTTATCTTTTGAGCACTCTCTGATGGTGACCATAGACCTTGCATTTGAAGGGGGCCTATATATGGGCTCCACATCCTGTGCGCGAAGCGTGCATGGTGAGGATTACTTCGTTGGGCTGCATTTGGAATAAGGCACCCGTCTTGAGCATTCGCGGGCATAGCCACCAAGCTACATCCCTGCACATGGCCTGGGTGAGGTAGACTGTGTCTGACAAGGGTTGTCGATACTGAGTCCATTGCGCTTAGAGTCCCCACTGTAGGCGACAAATGTGTAGTCTGGTGTGTGGAACCATGTAGATGGCCGCCGCCATGTGGCCCAGAATTGTGAGGATCTGGTAGGCCAAAGGGCTCTGAGTGGACTGGAATTGCCTGGCCAGTAGGCATAGCGTGTCTGCCCGCTCACTGGACAAGAACGCTCTGCTTGTCAGTGTGTCGATTTCTGCTCCTATGAACTGTAGGATTTGTGTAGGCTAGAGACTGAGTTTCTCGTAATTTATCACTAGTCCTGGCCCCTGAAGGCAGTTGATTGATTCCTGCAGATGTTTCTGAAAGGTTAGAGTGCCCGATGCTACTAGCAACCAATTGTCCAGGTATGGAAAAACTTGGACTTCCTGTCATAGGAGGTGGGCCACCACCACTGTAATATATTTGGTTAACACTCTAGGGGCACAAGACAAGACAAAAGAGAGCACCTTGTATTGGTAGTGCTGCCCATTGCACTGGAAGCACAGGTATCACCACGAGAAGCGGTGCATGGGGATGTGGGAATAGGTGTCCTTGAGATCCAGGGAGCATATCCAGTCCCTGGGCTGCAGAAACAGCAGGGTCGTCTTTAAGGATGTCATTTTGAATTTCTCTTTGAGAAGGAATCTATTCAGCTCTCTGAGGTTTAAGATGGGACAAAGGCCTCCTGACTTCTTGGGAAGGAGGAAATACGGGGAATAGAACCCCTTGCCCCATTGATTCGGTGGAATGAGTTGGATGGCCTCTTGGGCAAGCAGCGTGGTGAGCTCAGCCTAGAGGAACTGCAGTTTTGAAAGGCCCTTGTGTGGAACGGCGAGCCAGGGAAGCGTAGGGGTGTGCTTGAATTTGAGTTGTTACCTTCGCGAATGATGTCCAGCAACCATCAGTCAGATGTTATCACAAAGCAGGCACTGAAAAACTGTGCTATTCTGCCCTCCACTGGGTGTCGACAGGGGTAGCCCTGCTACTTTTAAAAACTCTGCGGGGGCTTCATTGTGAGGGTGGCTGGCTGGCGCTGTTGCTGCTGGCCCCTGGGTCTGCCCCTTTGCTGTGGTTGTAGGGCATGCTGATGAGGTAGCTGGAAAGCCGGGCCCCTGTACAATAGATAGGGCTGGAATGGACATTGATGGAAGCTGGGCTTACGGTATGCCGGGTAGTACCTCTTCGCACCCATGGACTGGTCTGCTGGAGAGGCCAAGGACAGGACCGCTACATTCTCTTCCTTTAACAATGAGACCATCTCCCGCAGCTGTCCCCAATCAGGTTGTCTCCTTTACAGGGGAGGTCCTCCAGCTTCTCATGTATATCCTCCCTAATCGCAGTGGCCCTTAGCTAGGCTAGATGACAAGCCGCTAAGGCTGATGCAGAAGCTATCGACGACATCTCAAATGATTCATAAATGATGCGGAGAAGGTGTCACAACCCCTCCTCCATGTCCAGCACACAGAGGTTTCAATGATTGGAGGCACTCAAAGATACTGGGTGATATAAAATTGGTGGTGTATCTTGGCCCCCAGCAGGCAGATTGGAAGGATCGTTTCCTGAAACCATCCAGGTGGTGACTGTTTTTTCCCCAGGGCATACTTGAATGAAGCCTCGTCTTCTTAGTGCGCTTCACACGGGAGTTGAGGAGAGGTATAGTACGGTGACAGCCTCATCCTGAACTTGAGGTCTATTTTCCTGGAAGTTGATAAGGTGGAAGAAGGTAACTCCCAAGTCTTTTCTAAGACTGCATCCAGAACTCCATGGGAGGGCTGTAGGTTCGGCCGGCATTTCAAAGATCTTCAATAATCCCAAAGACCTCAGCCCTCGAGTCTGGGATCTTTTTTGTCTCAATACTGAGCTTTGCTCCCACCTTCTCAATGAACTTTGAATAAGAAAGGTCCTCAGGTGGGGAGGTGGGCTCAGGCAGCTCCTCAGGTGGGTCTGACGGCATTCTCATGGATGAACCCTGTGAAGAGGGGGGCAAGTCCTGTGAATGTGAACTGGGATGGGTGGAGAATTGGGGCGGAGGTAAACATAGTTCCCAGAGGCTTCCCCCATGGACCCTGTGCTTCCTCCTCAGGAGGGCCTTCCCCAGATAACAGACTAGCTGGGTTGATGCCTGGTCACTGGCCTCCAGGGATACAAAGAGTCTGGAGAGAACCGCTGAAATTTGAGAGATGGCTTGCTCCGCCAGAACTTTCCCGTGGGGAGCTGAGGGGGCTCACGGCTTCAGCTGCTTGCCCTCCTGTTTAGAGGGAGGTGATTGGCTTCCAGAGGCGCCGGGAATGGCGGCGAGTAGTATATCGGAATCCAGACCCCAGGGTCGATAGGTCAGTGGGGGTACCACCGTTGGAAGGTGGATTTACTCATCAAGTGGCTCTTGCAATTGAAGGGATCTCCTCCTATGTTTGGATGCAGAGATGTTTGAGTATACATAGATTGATGATGATGAGGAGGCCTCGGAGTCCAGACAGTTGGACAATGACGTGACATCCGAAAGTTCCTTCCCATGCCTTTGATCTGAAGTGCAGACCTTTGGGGAAGCCTGTCATTTCTTTCCCGAGCCATGCAGATGCTTTTGCATCGTCGGTTGCATCGAGGAGGGGGTTCTTGGATGCGACGCAGTGTGTGCCAAAACTCGATCCTGCAGTGGGTCCCTTGGCGCATCATAGGACTGCGTACTGCGTCGTGACTCAAAGCGCTACATCATGTGTCTGTGCACTGATCTCCTGAAGCATGCTTGGAGCGATCCTGTGTCTGTGTCGATGTTCTGGGCTGGATGACGCACTTGGGCTCTTGCGTAGGTATTGACGCCCTTGATGTCGCATCAGGTGGACAGCATTCCCGCTCTCAGCCTTTCAATGCATTGGCTGGACTGGAGGCTTGTGGTGGTCACCCCGACAGGCCAGGGCACTGGGGGCACGGGCATCTTAGGTTTTTTCCTGCCCTTAGTTGGGGTCCCAAGGAGGAGGCTCTCTTCCTCTTTTTGGGCCATTCCATGCTGGGCCCCGCCTAGGAGTGGGACTCCGTTGGTGGGGAATAAGAGCCCCTGTTGTCCTCCCTCAGCTTCGCGATCTTGAGCGCTCGCTGCCGCTGGGCCTGGGGGGGGGGGGGGGGGGGGGAACAACGACATACGACCGCAGTTGCGGCAAGACGTCTGGTCGTAGTCTGGGCCCAGGCAGAAATAACAGTAATTGTGGCAATTGACATCACCTTGCTGCACTGGCAACATTTGAAAACAGGCGGTTTCAGCTCCATGATAGCACTTAAAAAGTGTTTTCTTCTTTTTTCCTTTCTTTTTACCAAAGAGAGTAGGAGAATAATGTTCCATGTATGTTCAGCAGTGCGGAAAAAAACAGACTGAGGAAAGAGAGGGCGCTAGTCCGTGTGGGAAGACGTGTGCAGCCGCACAGAGCAAAGCTCTGCACTACTAGGAGAAGCTCCGTCTCGAGGGCACCCGGAGGACATCCCAGACAGCATGGCTAATTCAGCCCTACTATCGATGGGAAAAAGAGAGTGGAGCCTGGATTTGTGGGTGTATGGAGGGCAAAGGAATCCTGGGAGATAATGAAGAAAAGAGGATCAATGGAAACGATAAGGGAACAGACAATATAAAAACCAAGAAGAGGAGACAAGGAGGAAGAAAAGAAAGGAGAGAATCAAGATGTATATAAAGTTCAATAAATAATGATAATGAGAAAAAAGCACAGAGACTGAAGAAAGATAAAGTATTAAATATCAACTCTGCAACAAAGACAAAGGTGAAAAATAGTGAATAGAAACAGAAAAAGGAAGGATGACATCAGAGAGAGTGAGAGAGAGAAGGAAAAGAAATACAGGAACAGACAGAAGACCATAGAATTAGGAAACAAGACGCTCTAAGTAAGAAAAGCAATCCAAAGACACCAAAGGCTGCAAACCTTTATTGCCTGATAGAAAATATGAATAACTTATCAGTGTAAAATATCCTGGAACCTAGCTCAAAGTCTTAGACCTGGAAGTTTCCCCCAGATATAATTTATATGTTAGGAATAGTTAGATTTTGTTGGCTAATTTGACTTTTTCTGGTGCATAATTCATTTTCTTGTATGCAAGACATACCTCCCAGCCCTGAGGCTTTTATACTGGGCCCAAATTATCGTGGTAACAAAATCTAAAGAATGCGCTTTTAAGTATATTTTGCAAGGATAAAGGCCCAGGCAGGGAAGCTCACATTCTAGAGATAAAAGAATGGTTGCATAGAAGATGCGTACAAGCATTTCGGCCTCCTACACCATGGGATAATGTTTCAAAGACTGCTAAAGCAGAGATGGGGTCTATCTGGGAAAGAAGGGGTGCAGTGTTTTTCAGCCCAGATTGACAAACCTATTGAGGAGGGCTTTAAACTGGGATTATCAGAGACAGGTGAACAAAACCCTAAGGAAAGTAAAAGTACTTGGGCAAGTAAAATATTAAACACTTGTATAGAGATGGGAATAAAAGGCAAAATCTGTAAAGCTTTGTTCATTAATGCTCATGGTATGGGAAATAAAGCCCCAGATCTAGAGGAGTTATGGAAGAAGCTCATTTGGATGTAGCGACTATCTTGGAGACACTGAACATGGAAAACCATGACTGAGGTATAATCTATTCAGGAAGGACAGGGTAGGAAGAAAGAGGAACAGCGGCTCTCTATATAAAAATTATGAATGCAACAGAACTGCAAGAGTTAAAGAGGAAGCACTGTGGGTTAAACTGGAAAAATGAAATGGAGCATCTATTTATAATGATGTACTATACGGACCTCCATTGCAAACAAAAAATGGATAGAGAATTAATGGAGGATATTCACAAAATTGCAACAAAAGAGAGATGCTATTGCTAAGAAATTTCAATCTGCCAGATGTTGACTGGGATATCCTGGGTACGATGTCTTCTAGAAGCAGAGAGATCCTGGATTCTCTGTAGAGAGAACTGTTCTGTCAACTGGTAATGGAACCCACAAGAGGGTCAGAGTTTCTGATGCTGTAATGGACAATCATCTGGGAACCAGTGAGCACAAGATGGTGTGATTCAGTATTAGAGTGCAGGAAATTAAGGTTTATTTAAATGTGAGGTCCTAAACTTCAGAAAAACTAACTTTGTTAAAATGGGGATGTACACAAGGACTCATTAGCTGGATGGGAAAATTAGAGGAAGTAAAAGAACAGTGGGCAACCTACCTTTTTGTTAGGAAAGTAAATGAAGGAAAGAGGTAAAAGAGGCCTCTATTGGTTTTCTAAAACAGCAGAAAGAGCAAGACAGGTGACAAAATCTGGAAAAGCTAAGAGAAGCTGAAAAAGTAGTCAGGAATACAAAGATGGAAATGGAAGAAAAATATATACAGTAAAATGGGGAGGGCTGAATTTTTTTTTCTTTTTAAGATATGTTAGTGATAGGAGGAAGTACAAAAGTGGCAGGGTGAGACAGAGGTGAAGGGGAGGAATATGTAGAGGATGACGAGTAAAAAGCAAAACTGCTGTTTGGAGTTCACTGCAGAAAGGTGAGGAGCAGAACCACATAAAATGTATACAAATAGGAAGTGAGGTAAATCTCAACTGATTTTCAGAAAAGTGTGTTCATGAGGGGCTAACTAAACGTAAAGTAGATAAAGCAATGGGATGGGACAGGATACATTCGAGAGTATTAAAGGAACTTAGAGAAGTTCTAGCAGCAACACTGGCTCACCTTTTCAATTTCCTTTTTTTTCCTTTCTTCTTTTGAGTCAGGAGTATTTCCTATACACAAAAGTGGAAGTAAAGAGTAGGCTGGGAACTGCAGGCAGTTATAGTCTGACCTCTGTAGTGAGCAAATTAATGGAATTACTGCTAGAACATGAAGTTTCTAGAATCCAAAGGTCTACACAATCGAAAACAGCACGATTTTGCTAGAGGTGGGTCTTTGTCAGACAAACCTAATGAATTTCTCTGACCAAAAAGTTGGATCAGGGAAGAGAGCTAGATATAGTGGACTTGATGGTTCTGCATAGGTGACTTATAAAATAAATTGAGTGAACTTAGTATGTGCCCTAAAGTGATGATATCAAAATCTGTAACAGGGTAGATTCCCAGGAAAGTGTGGAAAATATGAAGAGGGATCTAATGAAGTTAAAGGAATGTAAAATAATGCAGAATTTTGCATTTACGATGCAAAACCTCAAGGGAGAGGTACAGTATAGGGGAGAAATTCTTCTAAGCATGAAAGAAGAGTGAGATCTGGAAGTAATCATATCAAATGATCTTAAGATGGCTAAACAGGTGGATAAGGAGACAACAAAAGCCAGAAAGATGCTTAAGGGGTCATTTTCTAATGGGATCGCACGCAAAAAGTCCCTTTTCGCATGCGATAGCTAAATTGGGCGGAATCGGGGCGGCATCAGCACCGGAAGAGGAGGAATCGGGGCGGCACCAGGGCAGAAACATCGCTGGCTACAAAAAGGTAAGAACCCTTTTCGCTGCCAGTAGCGTGCCCAATAGCACCACTTTTTATGATGGCGCTACTGGGTGCGAAAGCCGGCAGCAATAGCACCGCGGAGGTGCGATTGCTGACGGCTTTTACAGGCCCGCCCCCATTACTGCCGGATTCTCTAAGATCTGCGACCTTAGAAAATCCAGGTCTTAGTTGCATAGAGAGAGGAATGGTCAGCAGAACAAAGGAGGCGATATTGCCTCTAAGACCTGGTGAGACCCCATTTGGAATACTGTGTACAGTTGTGAAGGTTGCATCTTCAAACGGATATAAAGCGGTTGGAGTTGGTCCAGATGATGGCTGCTAAAGTGATCAGTGGCCTTTGTTCTAAAGCATATGGGGAGAGACTTAATGATCTATACATATATACCCTAGAGGAAAGGTGGGATAGGGGAAATATGAGACAGAAATATTTAAGTACCGCCAAGGTTTCCATGCACAGGAGGTGGGCCTCTTACAAAGGAAAGGATGCTGAAGAATGAGGGGTCATGGGATGAGGCTCAGGAGTAATCTAAGGAAATATTTTGTTACAGAGTAGATGCATGGAAGAGGTGGAGAAAAGGACAGTATCTGAATTCAAGAAAGAATGGGATAAACACAGAGGATCTCCGAGGGAGAAGTAGGGATTGTGTATGTGCAGACTAACTAGGTTCTACGGTCTTTTTGTGCCATCATGAATCTATGAGAGTAGATTGCCATAATTTTCCATGGGAACAAACCACCAGGCTTGTTCCCTTCCACCAAAATGAAGTGCTCGCCCACTACTAGCTAACATACCAGATTCACCAAATAAAAATCTTACTTGTGTGTGCCTTCCCTATGGGCTTCAATCTGATGTATAAAAGCATGAGAACCTATAATCTCTTAGGACCCACTGGCTCCACACTTTCACATGTCAACTTGAAGCCAGGCACAGACAGGTAAATAGTACTGCGTTCCTCCTACCAGTATGGAGGGGTGGAGGAAATTGAGGATTGTGCAAAATTTAATTTTATGTGCCATGAAAATTGAATAAACTTGAAAATGTTACACAAAATAAAAAAAAAGTTGAGAAGCACTGAAATAGAGGACACCTCCTGCTCTGCTACTACTACTACTTCTTAACATTTCTATAGCCCTACTTGACGAATGCAGCACTGTACAAACAACATATAAAAGAAAGCCCCTGCTCAATAGAGTTCACAATCTAATCAAGAAACATACAGAGCAAAAGAGACTTGGGGAATTTCACATAGTAAGACAATGGTTAAAATTAGTTAATAGAAACATAGAAATGACGGCAGAAGAAGACTAAACGGCCCATCCAGACTGCCCAGCAAGCTATGCACTATTTTTTTTTTTTTTTAAATTTCTCTCATACTTCTGTTACTCTTGGCACTTAGTAACCTTTTGGTTCTATTTCCCTTCCACCCACACCATTAATGTAGGGAGCAGTGTTGGAACTGCATCCAAGTGAATATCTACCATAGTTAGGGGTAGTAACCGCCGCAATAAGCAAGCAACACCCATGCCTTTGTTTACCCATATGCACTATGTAACTCAGTCCTTGTTGGCTACTGTCTGTATATAGATCCACCTTTCTACATTCCCCCTGCCGTTGAAGCAGAGAGCTATGTTGGATATACGTTGAAAGTGAAGTATCAGACTTTCTCCCCTGCCGTTGAAGCAGAGAGCTATGTTGGATATGAGTTGAAAGTGAAGTATCAGACTTTCTCCCCTGCCGTTGAAGCAGAGAGCTATGCTGGATATGCATTGAAAGTAAAGTATCTGGCTTAAGTTTGGGGTAGTAACCGTCATAACAAGCAAGCTACTCCCCGCTTTTTGTGAATGCAAATCCTTTTTTTCCACACTTCCTCTTGCCGTTGAAGCTTAGACCAATGTTGGAGTCGCATTAACCGTGTGTATGTTTATTGAATAAGGGTATAATCTCCAGGCAGTAGCCGTCATTCCCGTGAGCCACCCACTCTTCATTCACGTCCTCTAGACTTGATGGATCCACAGTGTTTATCCCACACCCCTTTGAAGTCCTTCACAGTTCTGGTCTTCACCACTTCCTCCGGAAGGGCATTCCAAGCATCCACCACCCTCTCCGTGAAGAAATACTTCCTGACATTGGTTCTGAATCTTCCTCCCTGGAGCTTCAACTCGTGACCCCTGGTTCTGCTGATTTTTTTCCGATGGAAAAGGTTTGTTGTCTTTGGATCGTTAAAACCTTTCAAGTATCTGAAAGTTTGAAACATATCACCCCTGCTCCTCCTTTCTTCCAGGGTGTACATATTTAGATTCTTCAATCTCTCCTCACAAGTCATTCGATGAAGACCCTCCAGCTTTCTGGTCGCCCTTCTCTGGACCGCTTCCATCTTGTCTCTGTCTCTTTGGAGATACGGTCTCCAGAACTGAACACAGTACTCCAAGGTGAGGCCTCACCAAGGACCTGTATAAGGGGATAATCACTTCCCTTTTCTTACTCGATATTCCTCTCTCAATGCAGCCCAGCATTCTTCTGGCTTTTGCTATCACCTTGTCACATTGTTTCGCCGACTTCAGATCATTAGACACACTCACCCAAGGTCTCTCTCCTGCTCTGTGCACAATAGCCTTTCCCCCCCATCGAATACAGTTCATTCGGATTTCCTCTCCCCATATACATGACTTTACACTTCTTGGCATTGAATCTCAGCTGCCATATCTTCGACCACTCTTCCAGTTTCCTTAAATCCCGTCTCATTCTCTCCACTTCTTCCGGCATGTCCACTCTATTGCAGACCTTAGTGTTGTCCGCAAAAAGACAAATTTTACCTTCTATCCCATCCGCAATGTCGCTCACAAAGATATTGAACAGGATCGGTCCCAACACCGATCCTTGCGGTACACCACTTAAAACCGCTCTCTCTTCAGAGAGAGTTCCATTTACCATCACACATTGTCTTCTGTCCGTCAACCAGTTTGGAATCCAGGCCACCACCTTGGCACTCACTCCTAAGCTTCTCATTTTATTCACCAGTCTCTTGTGCGGAACCGTTTCAAAAGCTTTGCTGAAATCCAAGTAGATGACAGAGTGCTCTTCCTTGATCCAATTCCTTGGTTACCCAGTGAAAAAAGTCAATCAGATTTGTCTGACAGGATCTTCCCCTGGTGAATCCATACTGCCTCTGGTCCAGCAATTCTCCTGACTGTAGATAGTTCACTATTCTCTCTTTCAACAGTGACTCCATTACTTTTCCCACCACCAAAGTGAGGCTAACCGGTCTGTAGTTACCAGCCTCTTCTCTGTTCCTACTCTTGTGAAGCGGGACCACTACCGCTCTTCTCCAATCACTCGGCACCACTCCCGTTTCTAGGGATCTATTGAACAGGTCACACAGCGGACCCACCAGCACATCTCTGAGTTCCCTCAGTATCCTGGGATGAACCTCATCAGGCCCCATGGCTTTGTCCACTTTCAGATTCTTCACCTCTTCCCATACTTTTTCTACCGTAAATGGAGTTTCATCTACTCCACTCCCCTCCAGTTTCTTGTTAAGTAGAGAAGGTCCTTCTCCAGGGTCTTCTTTAGTGAACACAGAACTGAAGTATTCATTTAATATTTCTGCCATTTCCTCGTCTTTCTCCACACATTGATCCTTTCCACCTTTCAATTTCACTATACCACTTTGAACTTTTCTCTTTTCACTGATGTATCTGAAAAATGTTTTGTCACCATTCTTTATCTCCTTGGCAATCCTCTCTTCCGCTTGACTTTTTGCCATCTTGATTAATTTCTTCATCTCCCTCAGTTCTACCAAATATTCTTCTTTGTGCTCCTCCCTTTGAAATGAGGATGAAAGTAGACAATCAGGCTTAAGACTTAAAAGCAGCCTCAAAAAGGTCTTTTTTTTTTAATGGAATTTAAAAAAGGTGAGAGAGGAAGTCCATTCCAACCATATGGTACACAAAGATGGAAAGCACAAAGTTGGGAATTGGCAATAGAGAAGGGCACAGGTAGGAGTGACTTGTTTGATGCGAGGAAGGATGTAGAGAAGGATAAGAGGAGTGGTAATAAGAAGCTGCAGAGTGAAAGCACTTGTAAGTAAGAGGAGCTTGAACTGTATGCGGGCAAGGAGAGGGAGCTAATGCAGTGACTTCAGAAGAGGAGTTATATGGGTGTAGAACCTTTGGCAAAAGAAAAGTTGTGCAGCTGAATTTAAGATAGATTGTAGTAAAAAGAGATGGCTCGCTGGAAGACCCGTAAGGAGCAGGTTGCAAAAGTCTAACTGACAGGAACTGATAGAATGGATAAGATTTCTGATAGTGTGTTCAGAACAGAAGGGAAGGATTTTGGTCATGTTATAGAGAAAGAAACACTACGTTTTAGCAGAGTTTTGGATATGTGTAGAGAAGAAGAGAGAGAGAGAGAGAGGAGTTGACAATGAATCCTAGGTTAGGGGCTGAGGGCACTGGGAAGATGACCATGTTATCCACAGACAGAAAGGAAGAAGAAGGGAGGCAAACTTGGAAGGAAGATAAGGAGCTCTAACTCATCTAATGAGAAAGATGCATGGAATAAACATTTAGGGGCGGATTTTCAGAGCCCTGCTCGCGTAAATCCGCCCAAAACCGGGCGGATTTACGTGAGCAGGGCCCTGCGCGCCGGGAAGCCTATTTTACATAGGCCTCCCAGCGCGCGCAGAGCCCCGGGACTCACGTAAGTCCCAGGGTTCTCCGAGGGGGGGCGGTGTCGGGGGGCGGCCCGGTCGTCGCGGCGTTTCGGGGGCGTGTCGGCAGCGTTTTGGGGGCGGGTACGGGGGCGTGGCTACGGCCCGGGGGCGTGGCCACGCCCTCCGTACCCGCCCCCAGGTCGCGGCCCGGCGCGCAGGAGGCCCGCTGGCACGCGGGGATTTACGCCTCCCTCCGGGAGGCGTAAATCCCCCGACAAAGGTAAGGGGGGGGGGTTTAGACGGGGCGGGGGGGGGGGGTTAGGTAGGGGAAGGGAGGGGAAGGTGAGGGGAGGGCAAAGGAAAGTTCCCTCTGAGGCCGCTCCGATTTCGGAGCGGCCTTGGAGGGAACGGGGGTAGGCTGCGCGGCTCGGCGCGCGCCGGCTATACAAAATCCATAGCCTTGCGCGCACCGATCCAGGATTTTAGTGGATACGCGCGGCTCCGCGCGTATCTACTAAAATCCAGCGTACTTTTGTTTGCGCCTGGAGCGCAAACAAAAGTAGGCTATTCGCGCGCCTTTTAAAATCCGCCCCTTAGAGAATTTGACAAGATGAAAAAAAATAAAGACTCTGAAATATACAAACATACTAACGTTTGTGTAGAATATGAACAGGACAGACTATAACTGACAGAGCTGGAAAAGCAATGACCTTATTGAGATTATCTCTGAAAAGATCAGTAAATAGAGACCAATATGCAAGTTAGATCAGGGACAGTCAAGTCATATAACAATCAAAAATGAAAAAAATGTATCAGAAGTCTAAATGGAGCAACAGTGCCTAACTGATATATATCTTTCGCAGACTACTCTACCATAAAGATGCATATGCAATAGAAAATGATACCACATGGAAAACCACATCATGAAAACCAGAAATTCACAAAGTGTAAAATGTAATTAAATACTGTAAGGTTTTAATTAACATAATATTAAAATAAGATTACACTTAGGGATATACATATTTAACTGCAAAATTAGAGCTTGGATCCCTCAATTTATAGTTTATAAGTATTTATCTCCAGTCTTAAAACTTAATTTGCATTTAATATATTTTCTTTTTATTATTTTCTTAGCAGAGAATGACAAGAATTGTCTGTTCTGCAAAGCTGATCAGGCAGATAAAACAGATTATAACTTCACATCAATAATGTTAAGGAAGTACAAGATCACTCATTTTGAGACTGTATCTAAACACTGTGTATTATCTGATACATCTGAGGAGCTAATTAAAGATAATTTGATCTTAATGAGGCAGAAAAAGGATCAGCATTAATTCTAATGGAAGCTGATCCATGAAAGTCATATAAAGACTTGTCTTCAAATTCTTCCATTTTGTACTAGAACTGTTAGACAATTGCTGAATAGAGAAAGCAGCCCTGATAGGTGGTGTATATTATATCATGAAAGCCATCTTGCAGACTGCTAATACCAGGTATTATTCCCATATTATTTTGACTATTTAATACAATTTTGCTAAATTCCCCACACTGCACCTTCTTTTCAAATAACCTGCCCTAACAAAAGCAGAAAATTCCCAGTCTGATACTGAATCTTATATAGCAGTTCTAGGAAAGGTACCAATTTCCAATACTTTTACAAGATAATTTAGCTGCAATCATGGGAACGATTTCTGTACTTATGCATTGTTCTGAAAGCAGTTCATTTTACACTTATAGATAAAAGGATCATTACCGTTTCATGAATATTATCCTTGGTAGTTCATCTACACTTTAACAGAAAACAAGGTCCGTGTAAGACTGTCTGTATTAATTTTAAGCAAATAGAGCTCATGCTTATGCATTATTGATATCTTGAAAAACAGACTGACCAGGTTAAGACCTCTGGGAGAAGGATAATAAAAGTGAAGAGAAAAGAAATAGGATCCAGCTATTACATTTTTTAATGGATTTCGCTATTTTTTTCTTACTAATAGTTTATGTGAATAGATATTACAAAACTAGCTGCATTGCAAGTATGACCAACAGACAAATACATCAGTTTGAATTCAATATCAAATCAACTGTCCAGGTAAATACTAAAGGAAGGAGGAAGGAATAGCCTAATGATTAGCAGGAATGTGCATTTTCTTGATTCTTTTTGTTTTGAGGAACACCACAAACAGAAAAAATAACACAAAATAGACATTTTTTGGGTGCACATTACTTGTGGTTAGAGTAATGTTTGGCTGTAAGCCAGGAAGACAAGGGTTCGCATCTCCCAACTGACATTCTTCAAATCACCATCTCCCGTCACCTTAGACTGAAAGCGCGCTGGGGCAGGGACTTATCATGCCTGACAATATTTTAAAATGCTTTGAGCTAAAATTGGAAAGGTGGTCTGCAAATTCAAATATTACAGGACTACTGAACTTTATTTTCTCCATTTTAAACTTTGCAAAAAAAAAAAAAAAATGGTTAAGGAAAGAAACATCCTTGACAGTTTGAATCCAGCATTCAAAGAAGAGATTGTTTATCTAAAAACACCCATGTGATTTGAATGGAGGCACACAAATTGTGTGCATATTTTTACTCACATTTATGCATACATTTTTTGTGCGCTGAACTAATTAAATCAGTAGAAAAGTTGTGCACACAAAAATATGCACACCTCAAGGCATGTCTGTCAAATGAAACATGTGCACAGTTGAACGCATCTTATTACACTGAGGCTAGAGCATGTGGATAGAGATGGCTAATAAGCAATTAAAATATACATGTTTTTGGTACTTTTAAGATCCCTGTTCTCAAGCAATCTACATATACTTCTGTGAAAAGATTCAGCTTGAGCTTTCCAATATTTTAGTGTTCTCTGCATCCAAAGTTGTATCTTAATGGATTTTGAAGGAAATGAGTTTGAGTTTTAGATAAAACTTTCAAATCGGTGAACCACTTAATGCATATCAGTAGGCATGCTTTTAATTTTTTTTTAATCTCACTGGGGCCAATGTAATAAGGTGCGCTGAAGCTGCCGCAGGTTTGTGCGCACCTGTATGCATGTTTGTACACGCGTTTTCCCATGCAAAGCCCTATACAGGGATGTAATAAGGGTTTTGTGCGCGGGAAGAAAGCGCGTACAAACGCGCTTACAGATCCAAAAAAATCATAGGCAATATAGGGAGCCATGCTAATGCTAGTATGGGTTTTTTACCGCCACGGTCAGGGAATAAGTGTCAGTGTCGACTCGGAGGGGCCTATGTCAGTGTCCGAGGGACCTGAAAACCACCTAGCTGAACACCTATCTCAGCATCCAAGTGGCCAGCTTAGCTAGGCGCTTTGCTGGGCGACTGAGCAGCCAGCATTGCTAGGTGCTTTTCTTGGTGTCTGAGCAGCCAACTTAGATAGGTGCTTCCCTAGGCGCTTTTCTCGATATCCAAGCGGCCAGATTTGCGACCAGTCAAGCTCCTATCTTAGCATCTGAGTGGCCAAATACACGGCCAGAAAAGCGCCTAGCTCAGCATCTGAGTGGCCAAATACACGGCCAGAAAAGCGCCTAGCTCAGCATCTGAGTGGCCAAATACACGGCCAGAAAAGCGCCTAGCTCAGCACCCGAGTGGCAAGATTGGTAATTACAGATTCGCTCCTGGCTGAGTGCCTGTGTTGGCACCCGAGCATCCAGACAGGTGTTCAGTTAAGCACCAATCTTGCTGCTATGCCAGTGTGAATTAGCATCCATGAAAATATTTGCCATGTTTTCTGCAGCATAGTTATTTGAAATGTTACTTTCCAGGATCATACTTTCACTTAAATAGGCAGACCCATTCATTCGCTCGCTTTTATGCACAGATTATCAGAATGGGTTTTGAGCGCAGATGCGGCTGCTTATTACATAGTCCCTTACTGCGCTTAGGTACACGCATTTCTCTGTGTATGTGTGGATTTCTGCACGCAAATCACTTGCATAATTTTTTTTTTTTTTTTTACATCCCGCGGAAGCAGCATCTTCAACTGCGCGTGGTCATCAAAACCCACACTCATAACTAGCGCCTGTTTTGCTGCAGGTCTTATTACATTGGCCCCCCTATTAGCTATTACTCCAATTTATTTATTTCAAATGTTTTATATTCCACCTATAGTGACGGTGTCATGCTCTAATGCAGAGAGATGTGTAGGCTTAACTCTTAAATCTTATTACAAGTAGACCGATTAGATAAGGTAGCAGTACCTCTCTAGCCAAACTCATAACGTATGACCATCCAAGTCAGACTGCAAGAATTTGCTAAAAGTGATATTAATGAATAAATTAGGATCTTCATTGGATAAAAGCAGGGTGTGCACAGGGCCAGTGCAAGGTTATTAGGTGCCCTAGGCGAACCTTCTGCCTGACCCCCCCCCCCCCCCTCCCGGTCTCAGCCCCTAACTCCTACCTCATTCGCACCGCAGTGTGTGTGCGCTTCTCTGGGCAGAGAGCAGGATGGGCACTGATCATAGCCTGCCAAATCTCTACTCTTCTTTGCTGCGAGCAGGATAGGCTCCGCTCACAGCCCCACATGGCTGTTCTTTGGTGCCCTCTAATGGTCGGCATCCGAGACGACTGCCTAGTTCGTCTAATAAGAAGCACTGGCCCTGGGTATGCATGAGATTTACAATGCCTTGTAAAAGTCTTCTCACCTTTTTACATTTTTCACAATCTGCTGTCTGAAAAAAACAATTAAAATGCAAGTATGTGTTACTGATCTAAATAACATACTCTATGTTTTCATCATGAAAGAACAATAATAGAAATATTCCAAAATTAATTAAGAATGAAAAAACCCCCCCCACAAAGTCTTGATTGCATAAGTCTTCATTCTCAATGACAGAAGCTCCTTTTGCAACAATAGCCATAAATTGTTTAGGTTAAGTGTCTACCAATTTTGCTCAGCAGGCTGGTGCAATATTAGCCCACTCTTCTTAGCAGAACTCAAGCTCTTCAATTTCATTGAGGATTGTCTGTGGACTGTAGTCTTCAAGACTTGCCACACATTTTCTACTGGATTCAGGTCTGGGCTTTGACCGAGTAACTCGAGAACATGCATTTTCTTTTTGCTGAGTCACTCCATTATTGCTTTTACTTTGTGATTAGGAATATTGTCCTGCTAAAAAGTGAATCTTCTCTCCTGTCCTAGTTCTATGGCAAACTGGAACAGGTTTTTACCAGGATCTGCTGTACCATTCAATTTCCCTCCATCTTCACAAACTTCCTTGTCCCCGCTGCAGCAAAGTTTCCTTACAACTTAATGCTGCCAGCACCATGCTTTCATATAAGGATGGTTTAGCATGGCGATATGCTGCGTCTGTTTTACACCACAAATATTATTTAGCATATTCTGACCAAAGCAACCTTCTCTCACATGCGTGCAGTGTCCTCCAGATGTTTCTTTGCAAATGCTATGTGGCACATCATATGGCCTTACTTCACCACTGACTTTTCTTCTCATCACTCTCCCATATATTCATGTTTGTGGAGTAATCTTGAAATCAATGAACAGTCAACACTGCTCCAGTCTTAGCCAGAGACCTCTGTGGTTCTTTTAATGTAATCTTAGGCCTCATAGTGACTTCCTGAAGCTGTTTCCTTAACCTATGTTTAACACCTTTAGAGGGAAGGCTGATTGTAGCAGTGCCTTGGTGATGGCTAAACTATTTTCACTTTACAACGATGGATCTAACAATGCCCCAAGGGATATTAAAGTATATTGAAATTTTCTTATAGCCTCTCTCCAGTCTATACTTTTGAATAATGTTATCCTGGCGTTCTTTTGGCAGCTCCTTGTTTGGTATGTTTTGACCTTTTGCTTCATTCACTTCATACAACACAAACAGCTTGAGTCTTCCTTCAGGAGCAGTAGAACCAGCTCAGCTACTGTGACTAGACACAGCTGGGCTCTCTACCTTATTATGGCTCTTGCTAAGGCAAGTTTTTGAACCTGAGCTAATTTGGGTTTCCTTTGACAAAGAGTATGAAGACTTATGCAATCAATACTATTTGTTTTTTTTATTCTTAATTACTTTTGCAATATTTCTGCAATTATTCTTTCACAAGGAAAGTAGAGAGTATGTATGCACACCAGGGAAATAAATATCTCCTTTAATGCATATTGAGTCATATTTTTTAGACAACAAAATGTGAAAAATATACCAGGGACTGAAGGATTTTAAAAGGTGCTTTAACTGCATACAAAGGAAGCAGTGTGAACAAATAGATTTTATGCATATTTGTTGTGGAAACCATAAAAACCCAACTGAATGTGGCCCTCAGTATCCAAGTTTGAGGACCCTAGATAAACGAATCAACAAAATCATCATGTAATAATGAATGAAATATTAGCTACTACACAGAAATAAAGGATAAAAAGACAACTCCTCTGATACGCCATGTGGGAGACAACATACTGAACTATGATTGGTGTGAAGGGCGTTCTTTCACATGAAGGGAATCCTATTGTTATTACTGCACAATTTCATAAGTAACTTACCACTGCTGCCACAATCCGCACATGAGATGAGCTCCTCTGGTTTCTTTTCACGATTTGATTCTTTAGTCCCCAAACAGAAGCTACATATGGGAATTGGATCCGCTCGAGGCTGAGATAAAAAGAAAAAAAAAAGAGGAAATTTCTTTTATCATAATGAAATTAACATTGTACTCTTGCCAATCTAAAGCTAAAGAATATTTCCATAAAAACACTCAGTCACTGTCCAATACATTTTTTTTTTTTACCTGTTAGATGGTAAAAGATTTAGGGCCTGATATATAATGTTCTCTTTCCATACACACAAAATGGAAGAAAAGCCTTAGTAAATTCAAACCTTAATGCTGACTAATCTTTGGGAAAAACAAAATCAAAACATTTGTTATATTTCATTTAGTATTAACTCTGTACAAACCTCTGAAGCAAAAATAGTTTTATTTCCAGAGGAAATATTAAAAGTATACTGAATAATTCATGCATCCATTTGTCTCTGTTCTAACTCCCAGATATGAGAAGATAAATATCTTACATTTTTGGAAGGTTCTAAACACAACAGAAGAAACACAGAAACTTAAGGATGCACCACATGGAAAATCTGTGCATCTAAAGACACCCCTCTGTCAACAGCATACTGCTCCATACCACCTTTAGGCCAGATTTTAAAAGGCCTGCATGTGTAAAACCCAGGGTTTACGTGTGTGGCTGGTCCTTTTTTTTTTTTTTTTTAAACTAATCCTTGGAGCAAGATTGTGATAAGTCTTAAAAATGGAGAGAAATTTAAACTGCACTCTCCATTCTATTGGAAGCCAATGAAGACTAGCAAAGACTGGAGTTACATGATCACTAGAAGAGACATCAGAGATTAAACATGCAGCAGAATTTTGGATTAGTTGTAATACTTTTAAGTGGGATCCAGTAGACTGAGGAACAATGTGCTGCAATAGTCAATGAATGGAAGTATCATAGCTTGGGTCTCCATACGAAAGTTGGTGCAGTCAAGTAAGAGAACGCAAAATTTGCAATTTGAAGTATGAAGACTGGACCACAGAATTAACGTGTGGATAAAGTGATAGCGATGAATCTATTATGACACCTAAATCATGATCCTGACGTTTAAGGGAAATAACTTGATTATCAAAGGAGGGGCCACGTCGCATTTCTTCTCACCCATGGAGCCAGTGAGCAATTTTTAAAAAGGTATTATTTAACCACTAAAACTGCATTTTTATGAAAAAAAACTTCATATAATACATTAGTCTGCTTTTTTGTTATTATATTGAACATTATTTCAATGAAATATGTAATATAGGTGTGAGCAAACTTTTTGAACCATGGACCTCTTCCATCAATACAATTGATATGTGTACACACACACACACCGTATCCTGGATTCCTGGCCTGAAAGTCTCTTGCCAATCAATCATCTCTTGAATTGGTTGCCAAGCACCAGCCAACCATATTGCTAGCCAGCAGCTCAAAGGCCAAGTTTGGGTCTCTTCAAGTTGCTGAAGGGAGCAAAAACACACAAATACAAAACAGGCACCACAGGTATGATAAACTCCCTACACTACCAGTAACACAAAACCCTGTAAAAAAAATACAATCAGCACATATGTTGCAAACCTGCCAAACCAAAACAGCACTAACACCCAACAGTCAAACAGCAATAACCCCACCCTTGAAAAAGGTAGCACAGCTAAAATTGCAATGTGTCTTAGAACAGCAATACACCTCCTACTGGAAGTTGCAGATTGAAAAACAGAACAAGTTAGACTGCTATTAATCTCTACACAGAATCTACAAGTAGCAGAGTACCTTGCTTTGGTTACACATGCAGAACACAGACAGACACTCGTCAAATATAGAATAAGTGACCACAAACAAAAAAAAGAAATAGACAAAAAACAAATGAAAACCTCCAAGAAACCAGATTCTACATGCAATGAAATACTGGAGAAATAGAAACAGAATATTTCCTCCTACACTTTGCAAAACACAAAGATATCAGAGATGCACATTTACCAAAAGTAAGAGAAAATCAAAAGACTTCCCACAAAAGAATGAGTAAAACAAGCTTTGTATAATCAAGGGGAAACAGGAGAAACAACAGCTTTAGTAGCAAAATATGCTGCATCTTGCCACCAGGTCAGAAATATAATTCGAGCAGAGACAATCCAGAACTGCAACAGAACCTGGGAATTGTTCTTGCTATTATTACTTATATTCTGCCTTTCTGTATCAATTCATTTTAATTACAGTTATTAGCACTATTATGGGGTTTTTTCTCCTTTTATTTTAACTTTATGGGGGTAGTAGAGCTTTGGGGTGGGAGTCAGGGGTGGAATTATATTTAGGAAATGTAGGTGCTAATGAAAAATGTTTGAAGAGCCAGGAACACATTTTTCCTTAATTTGTTTCTCACTTTTTCATGCTATTGTTGCTATTTTGTTACTTTTTTTCCTTATCATGCTCTTTTTTAGGATTTTTTTGTTTTGTTTTTTTTACTTTTATTCTTCTTTTTCTTTATTTTTAGTTGCTTTTTTGAATTTTACGCACCACTGGTGGCAGCTCCAGAGAGGGCAGGGGACAAGGATCCCGCAGCTCCCCTCTCAGTCCAACTAGACGACTGATTGGTTTGATGGAAAAGCACTGGGTGCTTGCCCACCCTGAAATTCATTGTGCTCTCCCCCCCCATACAAAAATTTCTACAGCCACCACTGGGCAAAGCAAAATTTTTAGGCGCCCTTAATTACCGTAACTGGCTTCATGAACTTTTCCAGCTCTGGAGGGGGTCGAACTCATGCCTTATTGCAAAAGACCCATAGTTAGTTACCAAACTCAAAATTAAGGACAGCAGCAGCAATTGAATTACATCTCTTTCAATTCGATTTTCAAATGGTTAAAATGCATTTCAATCATTTTCTAAAACATTGAGTAGTAATACTGTTTTATTAACTCCACAAAGCCATTTCTCTGCTTGCATGCATACAATAAGATCAATTTGAGATGAAGCAAAATCTAAGGGTACAGGATAAACCAATTTAGATCATTTGAAAAATATATTTGTCTTCATTCAATAATGTTAGAACAGAGTGGTTCTATCACTGATAATGTATTTGTGCTAAAAATCTGTAATACTATGTGGTACATTGTCAGTCTGACCTCCCCCCCCCCCCCTGTAGTTTAAACATGTATTTATGTAGCTAAAGCAGCAAAATAATCTGGTGTGTGCGCTTGCCTAATGCAAAAGCAAGTTTGCTTACTATAAATGGTATTTTCCATAGATAGTAGGATAAATTAACCATTACATGTGGTTGACATCATTTAGTGGCACCGAACGGCCTCATCTCTCCAAGCTAGTAGAGCTTTCTGCTCTACTGGGCATGTGTGGGAATTCCTGTGAGGCACTGCCTCATGAGCTTCCTCAGCCATTTTTTGTCTGAGCAAATAGCACAGACGTGAACTCTATCTCGTCTATATTTTTTCTGTAAAAATCCTTAAAACCTTGTTCAATTCGATAGTTTTCCTTCATTTTTTTCTTAAGTTGCCTTGCTGCTTCTGTAGCCCCAGTAGCACTTTTCAGTGTTACCAGAAAAAAGAAAAACTTCATACCATCGAAGTGTGGCTTTCTCTTCTACCATACCTGGACAGAAGAAATCAACTAAGCGGATTCAAAAGTTGAATCTGTGGAAAGATTATGTCCCTCACTGACAGGCATAAACAGTGCTACTGATGCCTCTGTCCAGAAAATGACTAGAAAAACTGCTTTGTCTGTGGACAGATGTTTCCGTGCTTGCAAAGGTCTAGGACGCTTCACATCGAGGTTCTCATCGCAAAGTGCAATCTCGTCCACCTCGCCAGGAAAAGAGTTGAGCAGCAGCTCATCAAAAACTCCCCAATCCTCTTAGGTCAAAGCCAAGAAGTCAAGTTCCATCAGCCGCCCTGCATCGAAGACAAAGTGACATCAATCCCTGGAGCCATCGCAGCCTACATTAAAGAAGCATAAATATTCTAAGCAGAGTGCATTGCATCATCGATGCAGCCATTGTTGTAAGTTTGACTTGTTTGTGGACCCCTGGTTGCTGACTCCTCCCACGGGGAGGGGCCCTATGGGGAAAACACAGCAATAGGATGACTCTCAGTAATGACCACAGAGAGAATAGAAGCTTTATTATACAGCAGTTGGCAAGACCCGAGAAGCGGGCTGCGTTCCTCAGCCAGTGGAGTAGGTCTCTGATAATAGTTCAGTCCAGGCACTGAGTTCTATCAAGTGCAGAGGTCTCACCAGACACTGGAAGTCTTGTTGCAACCGTCCCTTCCAGACGGCTTCACTCCGCCTACCTTTCTTTCTTTGTACCTCCTCTTGCTATGGATGGACGCCTGGCTGCCGCGGCGCCTGTCTGCTGTCCTCACCGGTGTCCCCGGACCAGCTTGGGTGCTGCCTCCCGCCATGCTCCGTTGGTACCTTAGGGTGCGCGCACCGCGTGGCCCTCACTCTTATTTCCTACTTGGCGTGAACCTCAGGGGCGTCCCCCTGTGATGACATCACGCTGCCTGGATATTTAAAGCCTACGATGTTTGCTAGCCTTTGAGTTAGCAAGGGGATATCTTACAGATGGGATTCGCTCTCCGTACTCAGCTACTCTGACTCTCCAATTTCCATTGGACTCTTAACGCTAATGGGGTACCCACTCCTCTGTGGCCTCACTTGCTTTTCAGGTTGTTATCAGGAAACCGGTACTCGCTCTTCGAGGGCCCATGTTCCTTGACTCGCTGCCTGCTCCTACCTTCTCTTCTGCCTGGAAGGATTCACTATCTTCAACACCAGTGAGTACTACCATCTTCACCTCAGAGCTGTTCCCTGGAACCAGGTATTCGCTCCGAGGGCCTGCCTCCATTCCAGCCTAGTGCCATCTCCTATGTGGAACCGCTGTGGGGGTACATTACCTTCAAGCCTCTCAGCTCTCAGGGATCAGGTACTCACTCGAGGGCCTGCTCTCCCTATTGTGGGGTTCACCATACTAGGGCTTTGTGCATATTCCACTGTACTCATTCTCAGTTCTTTCCACTACAGCACTGCTACCGGAGGAGTTGCTGTTCCAGTGCCTGAGGGATACTAGCCTAGCCGGGCTACTTCTACTGCTCACTACTGCCACCTCTGGTGGCTTCATCACATTGTCTAATAAAAGATCAATCTCTGTGTTTGTGTGTCCTAAGCTGAGCCTGACCTGTGGCCCCTCACGGGACTTCCCCCTGTGGGCGTGGTCAGCTGCCACAGTGTCCAAGGGTCCACCCAGACCTCACTAATTATAACAATGTGAAGGGTCCGGTAGTGGTCCGTGGAGCGGGGTAGGTCGAGAACCCAGTTACTGATGACTTAGCTATGGTAGATCAGGTAGTGGTCCGCGAAGCGGGGTATGCCGAGAATCTATTCTATGGTGAGACAAGGCAGAGAGTCTGAGAGAGAAGGTACTCAAGAAGGCTGGTAGCTGTTAAAGAGATGGCCTCCGTAGAATGGAGGTAGAGATGATGCAAGGCCCGGAACGCCGAAGCCAGGATGTCCTTTGTAGATGCAGATTAGCTCAGGAGGAAGGCAGGCGAGTGCAAGGCCCCAGGGAGCGGGTACCTAGGATCCTGATGAGCTGGGAAACCTGGAGAGTAGATAGGAGCGAAGCAAGACCCCCAAGGAGTGGGTGCCTTGAACATCCTTGCTTGAACAGCAAAACCCCGGAGGGTAGATAGGAGCGAATAAGGCCCCCAAGGAGCGGGTACCTAGAATGCCTTAGTGTAGCCAGCATAACCCCGGAGGGTTTGTAGGAGCGAGCATTCAGAGCGGAGTCTCTGAAGGAGTCAAAATTAGCTGGAGCGGAATCCTTGCTAACTCGTAGCTGGATTGGAGATCAGAGGCTAAGTATCCGGAGGTAGTGATGTCATGCGGTGGGGATGCCCCTGAGGTTCACGCCATGACGTATTCAAAAGAGAGGGCGGCGCACGTGTGCCTTAAGTGACCTCAGTATAAGAATGGCGAATGCAATCATCCATGCCGGTCCAGGGACACAGGAGAGGTCGGCGAGGAGAGGCGGTGGCAGCCATCTTGCCCAGAGGAGAGGAAAGAGGAAGAAAAGAGGTGAGACAGAGAGGGCGCAACAGCCATTATCATCGTTATCAACAGAATTGGCGACGCATGGTACACTGACTCACCCAATGCATCTTCCATTGATGCAATCGACATACAACGTATTTAGGTGTTTGAGGCATGATGAACCAAGGTGCTTAATGCACGTCCCCCTGATATACTCGACGCATAGAACTTAGATGCATTCAAGTCACGACGCACCAATGCACTCAACACCAGTACACTTAAGGCTCCAAATGCCACAGAAGCGTGTGGCCTCGTACTCTGAAACATCTACCCTGTTCTGAAGCATCGGTTACAAGTTGTTCAGGATCCTTTATCACACAATCCCTCAATGCAGAGTTCAAGGACCCATGGCGCAGCTCTGATGCAACCAATGCAATATAATCAACCTGCACCTCAAAAGACCACTTGAAACACACCAAACCATCCAATTTATAAAAAAGAATTGTGGACTAGCCACCATCCACATTGCAGTTTTATTTATACCTGTGCAATAAATAATCAGTGTCATACAACTGTGAATACATACCTCTTGCAACTGTTCAATTAAAGCATCTTGGGAGCACTTTTGTTCCTTTAAACAGCAATTATAAAAATAATCAGATTTTAAAGCGAAAACATTCCTGTTCCTTTTAGAATCCCTACTTCCTATTGCTAATGATCTTGTTTCTTCATTTAACAACAATGTTTCAGTCACCCTTGCAATGATAAATTATTTACAGAATGCTGCACCTCATTTATTAAATGAAACAAAACAGTCTTTAATCTCATTTATTTTCTCCCAGATGAATTTGCTATCAGCCAACATTCACATCCATTTTTTTTTTTTTGTTTTTAACTGAAGGTAACATAAAGGACAAAGGTTGTTGCTAGTTCAAGGCCAGAAAGATGGATGCCTACCACCAGGTCTATTAACAAATAGCACACAGATCACATAGTTCTGTACGCAGCACAGTTGATATGTGCCAGAATTATTAATTTTAAAAGATGGGCAATGCACAGGAGTGACATAATTATAATTGTTTTCTGCATAATTACACTAAATAATGTGTCTCTTAAAATGATACAGCTGATCTTCATTAACTCAAAAGCAGTACTGCTAAAAGAGCAAGGAACATACACTGACTACAGATTTATTTTGGTTCATTACTGTCTCGCACAAACTGCATGAAACAATATTAATTACTGTAGCAGCTTATGTAGAGAAACTTCATTTCTTTTAATGGATTAAAAATGAGGGTCAAATCAACTAGCAACCACTTACCAGGTTGTTAATATGCAGTTTTAAGTAATTCTACCATTTATCAAGTTAAGCCTACAAAGTTGTGTTTAGAAGACATTTTACAGCTAAATGGAAACTTAATATAAAAACGTTAAAGTTTTCCAATCTTTCCCATGATGGAATTAATTGAGTTATCTTTAACTGCCTAATATGAATAGTCAAAATAGGGCTATCTATACCAGACTTTGAAGTGGTTTCATTGTCTATGCTTAATATTTCTAAATAGTCACAGGAAAAGCAAATGGTTATCAATTAGAGCTGGGCCTAGACAAAGCTGGTTTATATTTACATGCTACCTCCAAATGTCAGGATAGACCAGATTTGTCCATGACCAATATCCATGCCCACTCTTTCATGTATCCCCCAGCCTTCTGTATATCCCCATCCCATTCCAACCCCACCCGTTCTTCCCCTGCACTCACTCCCAACCCAATTTCCTTATGCACTCACAACCCCTGGTCTATCATTTCTCCATCTCCTACACCCCCCCCCCCCCCCCCCAGCAAAAGCCCTCCATTTATCCCAAAGACTGCATCAGTTCCTGGGTTCCTAACTCCCCATGGCTCCCTTTCTTCCATCTCTCCTAATCCAAGACTCTCTCGCCTACTTTCTCTTCTACAATATTCCCTACCAAAAACCCCAGGTAGGAGGCAGTGAGGTGCTATGAGACTTGCAAGTTATTTTATTTATTTATAAAATATAAATTTATAGACTGCAATATTCAATGTTCTATGTAGTATACAAAAAAAGAATCACAAAACATTAAAACATATCAAAACAATACAAAATAATACCCTGCGACTGACCCATAACAATATAAAACTCAGTGGCAGAGCTAGGCCAAATCTCAAATCAAGACAGATTCAAAATTGAGGCCACAACCCTTACCCAAACTAATGAAGCTAGAAGGCTAAAGCCACTAATTAAAAGCTTGACAAAATAAAAACTCCTTCAGGTATTTTTTAAATGTCAACAGAAATGCTGCAGCTCTTAGCTGATGGGGAGTCAAGTTCTATAAGAGCGGGCACACAGCCAGCCTCATGCTCTAGGATTTATGTCACTTCAGTTGAGCAGAGGTCTGGGTCAAGGATGAGGTAAACTAGGTCTGTGGATCTCCAGGGGGAGGGAAGGAGCATTTTAATGGTATTTCTCCTGATAGGCCAACGGTGCAATATGCCTCTGGTGGGCACAAGTGAGCAGCAGTAGCAAACCCAGGGCCCAGGATTTGTCCAGCTTTCAATTTAATTTAAAAGATTTATATACCGATCACTCCAAAGTTTGCTATGTTCTGTATGTTACTGGTAACCAATGAAGTTTGTGCAGGACAGGTGTATACATCTAGAACAATTTCTACCAGGAAAGGAGCACAATACATAAAATCTGTATAGGACATTGCCTCCCATTTTAGACAATTATACAAGTATCAATTATACAAGTTCCACAGTATCAGCGGTTTAAAAATGAAGCTAGTGCAAAGCCAACACAGAAATGCAATTTCTAGCTATTGGTTTTATACAGCACAACCTTCAATATTTCAGATGTGCTCAATGTAACTGGATCAGATATCAGAATCTGGAGTGTGAATAACATTTCCTATATAGGTTATACTATAAACACGCCCCAGTGACCAAGAATATCTGCAACAAAAGCTAGTTTCCCCAGATTTACAATGGTAAATCAGGTAAAAGAAAATGAAAAGATGGGATTCATTTTATCAACTTCTCTCCATTTAATGAAACACTTTTTTTTTTAAGCATTAAGTAACCTGAGCCATTCTCTGCCATTAGCCAACAATGAATACAAATGCACAGTCAATTACTTTCCTAAAGGACTTTTTAGAAATACAATTGCCATTCTCATGCAATGCACTACACAGCAGTCAATCAATAAACTAGGACCTTGAATGCTATAGCACCACTAAGCCATCCAGGCACAACTAAGATACACATCTCCACGGTTCAAAAACGTGTGCCAGGAACATCCAAGATTTCCAGTCATATGTGTAAAACAATGTATGCTCCTCTCCTCTCAAGCTAGGAGGAGAGCACAGAGCTAGGTAGCACTGCTACCTGCCTTTACCCCAAGAACTATACAAGGTACAGCAGGGCAAGGAGTAAAACTGCAGCCAGAAAACGCAACCTGCAGCCCTGCACTAAATGCTTAATTACTAAACGGAGTTTAATTAAGATGGAAAAATAGTAGCCATCACCCAAGCCCAACATACGGAAGTGCATCACGACCCACTGCTGCTGATTAAAGGAGGAGGACTGAAACAACAAAAGGTGCATCATACTACAAGGCCAGGACTCAAAGACAAGCAGCACGCCAAGAGGAGCCGAGCACAGTGCTGCTTGTGAATAAAAGAAGTTACCACAGATGACACGCAACAGGAAGGTCAAGGGTAGCAATCGGTATGTGGAACAGAACGTGCACTCCCTCACGGGTGCGGGCGCCCCTGCCGGCCCCTTCCCCGAGATGAAGGCAGAAGGCTCTCGCGTCATAGCCCCGCCCAGGGCTTTGACGCGAGAGGGGAAAGACGCCAGCGCACAGAAATGACGTCACAGGCCCCTTAAAGGGCCGCGACGCCCGGGAGGGGATCCCTTTTGGATCCCTCCCAACGGACAAGAGACGAGCCTCCTAGCTGCCGCCGCATGTGGCTAGAGGTCAGCCCTAGCTGCCCCCCCCTCCACCGCGGCCTCCTGGCGCCCTACAACCTTGTCGACGCTTGAGTGACCTCGCAGCATGCGCGCCGTGCCTCCCGCCCCCGACCCAGCGGCTCACCCTACAGCCCAGGACCCGGAGCGCACGGCATCGTATTTCCAGCGGATCCCGGGGTCTGCATCCACCTGCCCAGACGCCCGAGCTCCTCCGCATTCCCCATACCCCCCCCCCCCCCCCACACACACACACACACTCTACCGGCCGACTCCCGTGGCTGCCCTCAGCCCCCAGCACAGCCTGCATCCCCAGCGTGCAGCCCTTCCTGGTGAGCCCGGCGAGCAAACCTCAGCAGGAGCCAGAGACCGGTTCAGGCTCCCGGACACACCAACAGCCCAGTTCGACCACGCGATCTCGAGCCAGCCAGCCAGCCAGCCGCCCCACGTGGAGAGAGGACCCCTTTCGCGGTGGCCCCTGTGGGATGTTCTATAGCCACAACTAGCCACAAGTATAAAAAAAACAAAAAACGTATCAAAATAAAGTCGTTCCCCCTTGGCATCCCGCTGTGTATTTTAATGTGCGCCCCCGTCATTCCTGATATATATATTGTTCTGCCTATTCCCGCTTTTCCTGCCCCCCCACTCCCAACATTCCCATACTTCTTTTGCTTCCTGCTGTTCCTATCCCCGCTATATAATTTTCATGCATTTATTGTCGTCGTCCCCCCCCACCCCCGAGCCCTCCCATCCCCTGGTTATTTATCCATGCGCCCAGTGATTTTCCGTGCGCCCAATGTGTACCCCTAGAGAGGCTCCGAGATTGCTGGCAAAAGAAAGAGAAGAGGGTCTGCCTTCAGCATATAAATGTTTATGAATGGGAGGTGTGTGTGTGTGGGGGGGGGGGGGGGACGACACACATGAGGCAAGGGTACTCCCTACCTCGTGCCTTGGCGGTGATCCGGGACGGTTGGGGCCTATAGCAAGTGGTGCCAGGTATCACAAGATGGCTGGGTAGCCGATTAGTGCTGGGGAAGGCGCAAAAGGTGACGGTGTGGAGGATGCCAAGGGGCGGGGCCCCCCTCCCTTGCTCGAGGACAAGGAGGGGGGGGGACCATGGATGAATGCTGCCTTGCTTGGTCTCTACGGCGGGCAGCGATGGACACAGATTACTGGCCCGGGTACCCATGAAGGTTTAAGATATGATGTATAAATAAAAGCTGCGGCCTTATTTTTACCAACACCAGTGTCAGTGTGGTTTCCTGAGTCAAAGAATATATGTGACATAAGGTTGGATAAGGTACGAAGGTCACTCGACGGACAAAGCGAGCCAGAGTGGCGACTGCTAGTGTTAAAGATTATGGGGTCATACTGTTAAAATGATCATGGGTTCTGATTCACGGCTGCTAAAAATTTAATCTGACTCCTAGATTTCTGAACATTTCTCAACCCTGCAAATATCAACAGTAGTCCATTATAAATTACTTTTGACATGCATGAAGCCTTGTTCTTCTGATCACTCACCTCTCACATGTTATATGTTCTACTGGATGCATATTTTATAATCCAAAGCATCCAGGAATTGTCAATAAACCACAACTGTTATAATATTCATAGCTTAGTACTGTTGGTATGTCCTTCACAGAATATAATGCACGCAACTAAAAAATAATTTTCTTTTTCCTGATAATTCTTTGTAATTATTTCCCAATCATGACCATGAAGGATACAGTACCACCTGTTAGCTCAATAGATCAATGTAATCATCTTAGGAAGAGTTCCAGTAATATAAGCCTTTTTCCCTTCAGGATCCCTTCTGCTGCTATTGCTCCTTCTCTCTCTGTCTGAATACTTCCTTGGCCTTACTGCAAGCATAAGAATAGTGAAAGAAAAAAAACCAAACCTAAGACAAATTAGACCATGAGCATAAATCTCAATTTTACTCATACCATTTTCTCACACACCTATCTTTATCATGGCGGGTTTGTCCAGACTAGCAAGAGACTAACAGAAAGAATTAGGAAGCAAGAGAATCTCCTCTTCTGTTACTTCTTTGCCAGTTTGTATCATGTAGAGACCTATCTCAACAGTACTCTTCTCAGGCGGGTTACATGCACCTTGCAGATCTTTTCACCTGTATGTCACATCCGCTCGTGCCCACCAGTCAATAAAACACCTAAATGCTATGTGCCGATTTCTAAGTGGTAACGTTACAAATCTATACCATAGATGCATCCTCATGCTCTGCCTATGAAATTACCACAACTCTCACTAAAGCTTGGAGTGGGGGGGGGGGGGGGAACCCTTCCTTGTATCCTTTCAGATACAATTTTGTATTCATCTGGAAATGTATATTTTAGACACTGGCTTACCCTTATTTAGCCCAAACAAAAAAACTGCTCTGATTTCTTAAAGAAACTAAGTACCTCAATAGCTAGACAGCATAAACTTTTCTTTAACAGAGTCTGGGGCTCCACACAAAAAGTAAGCAATAGCACTTCTCGATTCAAAAGAAACACTGAATTCATTTTAAGAAAGAAACTAGGAACTGTCCTTTAAGCTACCTTGCTCCTAAGGACCAAAGAAAGGGAGAAACAGAAACCAGAGAGCCTGCAGCTCTTAAACAGATCACCACCAGGAAAACCATTTCGATTCTCAAGAAATGTAAAGACAACATAAGCCTAGAAGTTAAAATGTAGCTTCATTAATGCCTTCAAACCCAATTTTTAACTCCAGTTTGATCAAAGACTAAACAGATACAAGCTTGAGATTATACATCTTCTGGGACAGGGAAATACCTACAGTACTCAATTGTAATTCACCTTGAGCTTGGATATTTATTTATTTATTTATTAAAGGCTTTTATATACCGACTTTCTTGATACAAATCAAATCAACTCGGTTTACAATGAACTAAGCAGAAAATATAATTAACCAATCAACAAGAGATAAAGGAGCATAAAAGTTACATTATAACAAGGATGCCTTAAGAAGTAAGAAATAAAGAGGGGGGTGAACGAAAACATAAATAAATAAATACTATATACAAAAGAGGGGGGCAAGGAGCCAACCTCGTTAATAGATACTATGCATGAGAAATATGGAAAAATGTGTTTACATAAGTGGGTGATGGAACAATTCTTGATCAGGCAATGGGGTTTGTAGTGGGGAAGGCTTATGAAAAGTGGGGAAGGATATGAAAAGTGTGAAGGATATGAAAAGTAGTGGGGAAGGATATGAAAAGTAGGGAAGGATTATGAAAAGTAGGGAAGGATATGAAAAAACAAATAAATCTAAAATCCAAATTCAAATCTGAAGGTTATGCAACTTAGTGTCAGGGTCAGTCCTCACCAGGTCTTGATTTTTGGGTCTAGTTCAGCAGAAGGCCTATACTTTGCTCCCCAATCGACTAAAGGATACTGATGGAAACCAGTTCATTGTTACTAAGCTCCCTGCTAGGAAGCCCCTGGCTACTAAACTTACCATTGCAGGATTGTTTTTGCAATTTCCTCCTGCATATGGTTTTTGAGTGCTTTGTTTTATTAAGCTTCCCCCATTTTTATGAAAGGGGTTGCTGAGCACAGAAATTTGTTCAAATTATCCAGAAGGCTACCGTCTCTTTTGGGTGACCCTACTGTGCTGAAACTCTTGCCTTGCCTTGTTTCCTAGTCTGCCTTGTTGGAGCCTTATTTCTCTGCTTTTTCCCCACAGTCCCTGCCTAGTCTGCCTTGCCTTAGCTCCAGTTTGCCAAGCTCCCAGGTAGAGCTCCCTGCTCCAGTCCTTGTCGTGTTTCATAAGAACATAAGAACATGCCATACTGGGTCAGACCAAGGGTCCATCAAGCCCAGCATCCTGTTTCCAACAGTGGCCAATCCAGACCATAAGAACCTGGCAAGTACCCAAAAACTAATTCTATTCCATGTTACCGTTGCTAGTAATAGCAGTGGCTATTTTCTAAGTCAACTTAATTAATAGCAGGTAATGGACTTCTCCTCCAAGAGCTTATCCAATCCTTTTTTAAACACAGCTATACTAACTGCACTAACCACATCCTCTGGCAACAAATTCCAGAGTTTTATTGTGCGTTGAGTAAAAAGAACTTTCTCCGATTAGTTTTAAATGTGCCACATGCTAACTTCATGGAGTGCCCCATAGTCTTTCTATTATCCAAATGAGTAAATAGCCGATTCACATCTACCTGTTCTAGACCTCTCATGATTTTAAACACCTCTATCATATCCCCCCCTCAGTCGTCTCTTCTCCAAGCTGAAAAGTCCTAACCTCTTTAGTCTTTCCTCATAGGGGAGCTGTTCCATTCCCCTTATCATTTTGGTAGCCCTTCTCTGTACCTTGTCCATCACAATTATATCTTTTTTGAGATGCGGCGACCAGAATTGTACACAGTATTCAAGGTGCGGTCTTACCATGGAACGATACAGAGGCATTATGACATTTTCCGTTTTATTCACCATTCCCTTTCTAATAATTCCCAACATTCTGTTTGCTTTTTTGACTGCCTCAGCACACTGAACCGATGATTTCAATGTGTTATCCACCATGACACCTAGATCTCTTTCTTGGGTTGTAGCACCTAATATGGAACCTAACATTGTGTAACTATAGCATGGGTTATTTTTCCCTATATGCATCACCTTGCACTTATCGACATTAAATTTCATCTGCCATTTCGATGCCCAATTTTCCAGTCTTACAAGGTCTTCCTGCAATTTATCACAATCTGCTTGCAATTTAACTACTCTGAACAATTTTGTATCATCAGCAAATTTGATTATCTCACTCGTCGTATTTCTTTCCAGATCATTTATAAATATACTAGCCGTTAAGCCCGTAACAACGGGCTACATTTAAAAAAAAATTTCGGTCCATTTCCTTCCCACTCCCTCTCACCTCCCTCCTCTAGTCTCCCTCACTCTCTCCTCACTCCCCCCTCCCTCTCCCCTCAGTCACTCCCCACCTCTCCTCACTCTCTCCTCCCTCTCCTCAGTCACTCCCCCTCTCTCAATCCCCTCCCCTTTCAGCTCATCCACAACCCCTTCCCTCGGATGGCGCAGACGGACGATCTCAGGGGGAGGAAGGGTCCCTCCCTCGCGCGTGCTGCCGCCGCTACTGCTCCTCCCAGCACCATTTCTTTTTCAAGCACGCTCCACTCTGACTGACGTGCTTGCCCACGCATGCGCGGTAGAGCTGCTCTATACTGCGCATTTGCGGCACTTCAGTCGGGGCTCCTTTATCTAGTAGATTGAAAAGTAAGGGTCCCAATACAGATCCCTGAGGCACTCCACTACCCACTCCCTTCCACTGAGAAAATTGTCCATTTAATTGTACTCTGTTTCCTGTCTTTTAGCCAGTTTGCAATCCACGAAAGGACATCACCACCTATCCCATGACTTTTTACTTTTCCTAGAAGCCTCTCATGAGGAACTTTGTCAAATGCCTTCTGAAAATCCAAGTATACAACATCTACCGGTTCACCTTTATCCATATGCTTATTAACTCTTTCAAAAAAGTGAAGCAAATTTGTGAGGCAAGACTTGCCTTGGGTAAAGCCATGCTGACTTTGTTCCATTAAACCATGTCTTTCTATATGTTCTGTGATTTTGATATTTAGATCTCTTTCTACTATTTTTCCTGGCACTGAAGTCAGGCAAACTGGTCTGTAATTTCCCGGATCTCCCCTGAAGCCCTTTTTAAATATTGGGGTTACATTAGCTATCCTCCAGTCTTCAGGTACAATGGATGATTTTAATGATAAGTTACAAATTTGTACTAATAGGTCTGAAATTTCATTTTTGAGTTCCTTTAGAATCCTGGGGTGTATACCATCCGGTCCAGGTGATTTACTACTCTTCAGTCTGTCAATCAGGTCTACCACATCTTCTAGGTTCACTGTGATTTGGTTCAGTCCATCTGAATCATTGCCCATGAAAACCTTCTCCATTACGGGTACCTCCCCAACATCCTCTTCAGTAAACACCGAAGCAAAGAAATCATTTAATCTTTCCGCGATGACCTTATCTTCTCTAAGTGCCCCTTTAACCCCTCGATCATCTAACAGTCCAACTGACTCTCTCACAGGCTTTCTGCTTCGGATATATTTTAAAAAGATTTTACTGTGAGTTTTTGCCTCTACGGCCAACTTCTTTTCAAATTCTCTCTTAGCCTGTCTTATATCAATGTCTTACATTTAACTTGCCAATGTTTATGTATTATCCTATTTTCTTCTGTTGGATCCTTCTTTCAATTTTTGAATGAAGATCTTTTGGCTAAAATAGCTTCTTTCACCTCCCCTTTTAACCATGCCGGTAATTGTTTTGCCTTCGTTCCACCTTTCTTAATGTGTGGAATACATATGGACTGTGCTTCTAGAATGGTATTTTTTAACAATGACCACGCATCTTGCACATTTTTTTTTACTTTTGTAACTGCTCCTTTCAGTTTTTTCTAACAATTTTTCTCATTTTATCAAAGTTTCCCTTTTGAAAGTTTAGCAGGAGAGCTGTGGATTTGCATACTGTTCCTCTTCCAGTCATTAATTAAAATGTGACCATATTATGATCACTATTGCCAAGCGGCCCCACCACCATTACCTCTCTCACCAAGTCCTGTGCTCCACTGAGAATTAGATCTAAAATTGCTCCCTCTCTCGTCGGTTCCTGAACCAATTGCTCCATAAAGCTATCATTTATTCTATCCAGGAATGTTATCTCTCTAGTGTGTCCCGATGATACATTTACCCAGTCAATATTGGGGTAATTGAAGTCTCCCATTATTACTGCACTACCAATTTGGTTAGCTTCCCTAATTTCTCTTAGCATTTCACTGTCCATCTCACCATCTTGACCAGGTGGACGGTAGTATACTCCTATCACTATAGTCTTCCCCGACACACAAGGGATTTCTACCCATAAAGATTCAATTTTGTATTTAGTCTCATGCAGGATGTTTATCCTGTTGGACTCTATTCCATCCCGGACATAAACAGTCTAACTTCAGTTAGTCAGGCAAAGTGACTCACTGCTCTCTTGATTAACAAATGTTGGTACCTATTCAAACCAAATCACACTACCTCAACACCTTTCCAAGGTGAGTAACTGAGCTGAACTTTTCAACCTTTTTACTTAGGTATACACTGCTCCTAGCTTATTTCTAGCTTCTGGCTACTTTTTTTTTTTGGGGGGGGGGGGTTGTGGTTTGTTTGTTTTTTTTAATACAAACACTCAGTTCTGCTTACTAGCTGCCTTACAGACTTTTAAAAATAAATACACTACCTACTGCTTACCAGCTGCCTTATTGACTGATTACAAATCAGTCTAACTTGTTTATTCACTGCCTTACTGACTATTAAAAGCACAAACACACTAAATATCATCTAGATGATATAATATTTTTGAGGATGGCTAAATGTTGTGTTCCATAGCCATACTTGTACTCATTGGTAGGCATTTAGGATTGAGGCAAGGAGAGAGATCCCAGCATGAGGGGCAATAACTGGAGGCTGGGACCTTGGGATTACAACTCAAAGCAAGAACTGGAATCTGAAGTTTGGAGAAAAGACTAGGACAGAGGCTCAAATCAGAAACTGGATCTACAACTTGGATTTCAGACTTAAAAGCTATATCTGCAGACTGGTGTGAGAACTGACTCTGCAGGTTGGAGTGAAGACTGGAGCAAGGCATTTCAGCTAGTGCTTGAAACTTGACAGGCAAGAACATATTGAACACTGCATTCCTAACAGTGGTACTACTTTCATCTTAACATATCTACTTTTAGGTCTTTATCAAATCCATCACACAATCTCAAAACAGATTTCAAAATGATGGAAATTCTACTCACCTGACACAAGAAAGAAAACTCTCTCCAAATACAGTAAATTTCATTTGTGGAAGCCTTACTTGATTTTATTAAACCTTCTACTATTCTAAAGTAAAAAAGATATTTCCGACAATAAAAAAGCATCTCAACGTCCTATCCATTAAAGATCGTGATTCTGCGTTTGAATGAAGGACTGTCCTTTAGCTTATTATATCCATCTATGACCAACAAATGCCTTATCTCCCTCTGGGTCTTCCTTTTATTCTTGTTTCTTGGGATTCTGGAGCAAAATTTAAAAACACAGTACAGACCAAAACTCCTTTCTGAAACTCTCTTTTGTCATATTAAGTACCCACTTGTCTCTCATAAATGCATTCTACATTACCCAATACCACCATTTCATTTAAACTATTTATGGACTTACAAGTTTTTCTTGCCCATCACTTCCACTCTCATAACTGTGTTTGATAAGCTCACTCACTGTTTCTCGCAAATCATTGAATGACTATGTAGCAACAGTCTTGTACTGAATCTTAGAAAAAAGAAATATTATTACTCTCCTGTGATGAGATAGAATCTATCCCTCACTGGTCCTTCAAGAATGTTAACATCCCAATCAAATCTGAGGCTTGGGACTTAGGAGTTCTGCTTTATTAGGTCTCTCTCTCTCTCTCTGCATCCACAAGTCCAGCAACTGCTTCACAATTGTTTTATTAAATTACATATGTTATGTACTATTAAACTGCTTTTGAATGCCTCTGATTTTCATCTAGTCACGCAGTCCTTAATCTTTATATCAATAGATTACTGCAATGTTCTTTACCTAGGCTTACTACAGTCAACCCTGACAGCCTTGCAAGCCATTCAAAACTCTGCAACTCATCTGGTTTCTGGAACATCTTTATATGCTCACATCTCTCCGACACTAGCTCAGTTCCACTGGCTACCAATACACTGGAGTATAAGATTCAAAATCCTCACTTTAGTATTCAAATCCATTCATGGCCTTGGCTCTTAGTAGCTTACTTAAGCTTGCCATTGACTGTCCTCATTGCTCTCTGTGATCTTCTTCAAAGAGCCTATTTGTCATTCCCAGTTTCAAAAGGTATACCTTACCCGGTCTCGTGACCATATGTTCAATGTTGCGGGTTTCCAGCTGTGGAACAAACTTCCTGCATTCCTTATTTATTTATTTAAACATTTTTATATACCGAAGTTCATATGGACATCACATCGGTTTACATAAAACGAAAGGGAAGATGAGGAGGAAAAATTGGAAGAAAAAAGTTACATTATAACAAATAACTGAATAAATAGGTTACATTATAACAAAGTAGATATGGACCTGCCACGGTCCTTGAAACTCCTATAAACTAATTTGTTTTCCCATGCATTTCCTGTCTAGCTGACTTACTTGGTTCTGCTTTGCTTGGACATTTGTGATATACTCAGTGAAAGGATATTTTAATTTGTTTTTATTGTCTTTTGTTTTCTTCTGTTGTTACAGTATATACTATATTGATTTTATTATGTATGTTTAGTGTAACCCACTGAGTTCTGTGGATAAAGGCGCTATAAGTTCTATAAAAAAATAAGTCTCCTCCAATCCCCAGCCTTTGCTCCTGCCTCAGGACAGATGTGTCAAACATTGAAAGGAACCTTTCCATTTCCTGCCTCCTTCCTATTCCCTTCTGAATAGACAAGGAGCTAAAAAGCTGGGGAGTTTTAGCATGATCTATTCCAGATATCAGAAGAGACTTTCTTCCAAACTCTCGAAGCTGGTGAGGGTTCTATCAACACAAGAACATAAGAAATTGCCATGCTGGGTCAGACCAAGGGCCCATCAAGCCCAGCATCCTGTTTCCAACAGAGGCCAAAACCAGGCCACAAGAACCTGGCAATTACCCAAACACTAAGAAGATCACATGCTACTGATGCAATTAATAGCAGTGGCTATTCCCTAAGTATAATTGATTAATAGCTATTAATGGACTTCTCCTCCAAGAACTTATCCAAACCTTTTTTGAACCCAGCTACACTAACTGCACTAACCACATCCTCTGGCAACAAATTCCAGAGCTTTATTGTGCTTTGAGTGAAAAAGAATTTTCTCCGATTAGTCTTAAATGTGCTACTTGCTAACTTCATGGAATGCCCCCTAGTCCTTCTATTATCCGAACGTGTAAATAACCGAGTCACATCTACTCGTTCAAGACTTCTCATGATCTTAAAGACCTCTATCATATCCCCCCTCAGCCTTCTCTTCTCCAAGCTGAACAGCCCTAACCTCATAGGGGAGCTGTTCCATCCCCTTTATCATTTTGGTTGCCCTTCTCTGTACCTTCTCCATCGCAACTATATCTTTTTTGAGATGTAGCAACCAGAACTGTACACAGTATTCAAGGTGCGGTCTCACCATGGAGCGATACAGAGGCATTATGACATTTTCCGTTCTATTAACCGTTCCCTTCCTAATAATTCTTAACATTCTATTTGCTTTTTTGACTGCTGCAGCACACTGAGCCGACGATTTTAAAATATTATCCACTATGATGCCTAGATCTTTTTCCTGGGTGGTAGCTCCTAATATGGAACCTAACATCGTGCAACTACAGCAAGGGTTATTTTTCCCTAAATGCAACACCTTGCACTTGTCCACATTAAATTTCATCTGCCATTTAGATGCCCAATCTTCCAGTCTTGCAAGGTCCTCCTGTAATGTATCAGTCTGCTTGTATCAAGGCCAGCTTTTGGGGTTTGCGACCTATGTTGTTACACAAGACACCATTGCTTCCTCTTGACTTGGCTTGTGGGGCCAAAGAAGAGTACCAATGCAGCAGACTGGAAGCATCAGGCCACCAACCCTGATCTTCTATGCTGGGTCAGTGTCAGGCTCAGAGGAGAAGAAGGGAGAAGGAGCAATGAAAAGTAAATGTAGCCAGAGTCCTGGAATGGGGGACATGGCATCAACAGTGCCTAGCTGCAACAAAAAACTAAATTCAAGGCTGAGGGGAGAGAAGAATTGGGTGGGATATTGGATAGGAGGAGATATGTTGGAAGAGACTGTGGTCGGTGGTGCAAGTGAAGCAGATATTTTTCAAGGGGTGGGGATGGAGGGGGTCCCAATTTCAGGTTTTACATAAACTGGTTAGCCTAGAACCAGTCAGCAGCTCTACTGCCATCCCAGTATACTGTATGGGTATGTGTGTTTCAGAGGAAGGAAAGAAAGAAGAAAATTAGCATGGGAAATGATAAACTAGAAATCTGTTGCAGGTTGCTCCTTGATCCCTGAGAAGTAAACAAAAATATATATGCAGAGTCACACTGGAACTCTACTAAGAAGATAGTACCATCAGTATAGGAAGAAAAAATGTATAGCTCCCTCATATGGGCTGCTATATTGGTAATGTTCTGATCCTATAAAAACTAAAGACACCATCTTAATTAAATTTTTTAGGAAGCCGGGTAGTGGCTGTGCCTGCTCCTGTTTTCCATTCCTTTTTAGTTTTAGGGATAGGAGACTTTTGGGCTTTACGGATTAAGGTCTCTGTTTTATATGGTGGAAAAGGATACTCCTTTCTCCTATTGTTTAAGGCTAGGTTTTTTTCTCTATTTGTGGTTTGGTTGAAGGAAGTTTCATTGCTCTTTCTTTGTTTTTTTGTTTGGATTTTTGGAGACTGGACTTATTTTTGTTTGTTATCTAAATTCCTATTGGCAGAGAAATTTAGACCCCATCATCTGCAAAAGGAACAAGGAGTCTGTGTCATCCAGTCATGTCCTTGAAGAGGAGGTGAGGAAGAAAGGAGAACAGTGATAACCATCCAGTGTTAACCACTTGAAATATCATCCAGATAGTTTGGAAGGTGCAATCTAACTCCTCTCCAAAATATCAAGGAAACTGAGGAAGTTGGAGAAACAGCAAGAAAGAAGTCTTTATCAAGACATCAGAATCAAGGAATGATAATAATTATAATTAATTGGGACTTTGAATTATACCATCTAAACTGATTCATTATCATGTCCAACATTTTGGGAGGAAGCTCCAAAACTGCAGCAAAACTTGGGATGGGATTTGGAAATGAAAAAAGACAATCAGATTAAACCTTCAGTACAGTGTCACAGATTTATTAGAAGAGGGTTATATAATGGACTACATTGAACAAGGACTTGTAAATTTGTTATTTATTTCAACATAGATTGTCATTTACTTCAATTTAAGATTAGTAAAGTTATGTTGAAACTGCATCCTGAGTCCAGCATGATTTTTGCTGTTAAAGAATGCTCATGGCTTTGGAAAGAAGTCACCACCATTCAAAGTAGTGGGTTTATAGAAAATATAGGAAGTGTGAAGATCATAAGCTCTTGAAACTGAAGTGCATCCTTGGATTTCTCAGTAAGGACTTTAGCCCAGGGGTTTATAAATAGAGGGTCATTTTCAATAGGGTTTACTACATGCATAAAAGTAGCATGTCCTAGTAATTTTCAAAAGTCTATTTACATACATAAAACCCAGTTTTAAGCATGTAAATCATTTTGAAAATTAGCCTCATAAGATTTATTTTACATGGTTATCCCTTTCAAAAACTAAACTATTATGCTCTCATAATAGAACACATTGTCACACAAATGAGAATGTCAGTTTTCACATACATCTAGAAAATGTTGCTAGTGTAAGCATAAAATAATTACTGTAGAAAATCATTCTATGGAGTCATCAGTTATTCAATGACTTTCTTCTTTGCAGGATTGTAGTTTGATAACATAGTTCTCATTTTTAAATTAAAACTAGGACCATAAAACTGTACATAGGAGTAAGTAGGCAATATACACAGAACTCATGTATTGAGCAAATATGACAAGGAAGTCATAAACCGAACTTAAAAGTTTTTAGAGTCTTGTAGTATTCACAGAATGAGACACTAGCATCACTTTTTATTTTAACTTAGATATCCAAGTATGAAATCCTAAATTCCCAGCCAAGAAGCAATTTTTCACTTGCCATTTCGATGTTAGTCTCCATCAATATAATTTTAGTATTTTCTCATCTACCGACTAAAACTGGTAGTCAAATAAAATTTTATGCTCTCCACTAACCACTAGATTTCCGTATTGCTTTTAGAAGCATGCATATCTTGCTTCGATTGTTACACTGATTACAGTATTTAGCCAGATTGGTAAATATCCACTAAGGTTAGGTTTTCCAGCTCCTGAGAGTAGTATGATTTTTTTTTTTTAGCCTGCCAGTTTCCTCCTGCTCCTTTGGGCTTCCAGAAAAACTGGAACCAACCTCCACTGGATTACAGCAATAAGAACCTTCATTTGCAACCACCTGTGTATTTTTTGCCCTATTTCAGTTCTCGACCCCTAATAGCACAATCACTGCAGGCTTGCAGGAAGTGTCAAAACCCAACTCAACCATTACCAGAAAAAGCATATGACTGGTATAGAGAGAATTCATATGCCAGATGACTGGTCAATATAGCCTTTTCTTGTGCATAAATCCACCATATGTCGAAAGAGAAATATCGCCTGAGAAGACTAAATTGGGCCCATAGAAAAAAAAATACTTATCTCTTTAAGCAAATGATTACATTATTACATAACACTAGAAAAATAAAATATTTTCCTCGTGGCAACAAAATTTGGAGAACTAGGGGCTGATTAAACTTCACAGGTGCTTATGTAGGCATAAATGGCTATTTATACTCACGTAAAACTGCTAGGATGGACTGGTAATAGCCTGAATGCAGATTTGATATCTGACTTCGCCATCAGATCTCCTTTGCCACACTGTCTCCATAATCTAATCACAGAATTGAAGGAAGCATATTGAACCGAACACTCCTCCTCCGGCAGATGATCATTCACTGATTCCCCAGGAAGGTAGGATAAGTTCTGGATTAGACAAAATTCACCTAGTTCTCTCTTAGGTACAGATGCTAGTGGCCTTGAATAGGGGGGGGGGGGGTCCATAAATGGACTGGCCATCCTTCCCAGTGCAATCTCTGCCTCCAACTTCTGCTGCACTATATTACCATGCAGGAAGAGGAAGGGGAAATGATGGATGAGGTATTCCTGATTTTGCCCTGGAATAGCATAACGAAACCCCGCTGAAAGCATGTCCTTAATTTCTGGGCCTCCTCACGCTTAGGGTAAATAGCCAGCCATTCCTCCATAGCGGATAACCAAACTGGGGAAGGGCCCTTCCAAACCTGATATCACTTTCCTTTTCCAAAACTCCCCCCTGCGCTCCTCGTCCCTTTCTTCAGACACCTGGACGCTGGGTGTGAGGCCGCGCACACAGAACAGGCATGTTTAAATTTACAGTCCTGGAATGTGCAGCCAGATTTGTTAAAGTGCCAGCATATCTTACTATTACCACTCTCCACCCTGCTCAGGCTGCTGCCCAACACACCAGAGCCATTATTTGAACGCTCGGACTTATGCACTGCCCCTGCATCAGCGGCCTTGTTGGCTGCCTCAACCACAATCACACATCCTATGCCTCCTAGGACATAAAGCGATTTTCTTCCATTTTATCCATGAACTTCTCATTGTAATTTAACTAAACCCATCCCTGGTATTCCCTATGAGCTTCCAAAATGGTATCTGCATAAATTAGCATTGGGCCATACTGTGAAGGGTCGTCCTGCCCCACCACACTAATCATCCTCAAGAAAGCCCGTACCCAATTAATTATATTTCAAGGAATCTTCACTCCCCCCCCCCCCTCCTCCCTTTCTTCTTATCCACTTCATTCCTTCTGCCCTCCAAAATTCTAAAGATATCTATGTTTTCCCGCTACCTTATCTTGCTCCATAAAGCCCTAGGAACACTCTCCCACAATTGGGACAAGTTAGTAAGGGCAGGCGGGTGCCTTACTTGCCTCCAGGGGATTGCGAATGGATCAAGTCGGACTGCTGTCCGAGAAGGAACTCAAGTCCAAGCTATGCCCGGAGATCCCCGCACTCAAACCGCTCCTACGTCTCTTTCTTTTCTTTCTTTTTTTCTTCCCCTCCCCAGTTGCCTTTGCCCTCCTCCTCCCCTCACCTCAAATTCATTGCTCTTTTGCCCTCGGTCATGACTCCAGCGGTCGGTCCACTAGCCATCCCATGGCGGCCGTCCCACCAGTGGCCACTTCCATCGCCACTTGCTCCGTCACATGTCTGACCTGCCCGTCTGTCATCTCATCATGTCTCACTCTCAAGTCGCTCTGGTGCCACAGGTTCAGTCATCTGTTGGTGCACCTCCTGCTGACTTGACGGGATCGTGGTCCCGCTACCACCTCTCACTGTCACCGAAGTCTCCACTGCCGCTGCGCGTGGACTCATGTCCCCCTTCCAAGCCGGTATTGCTCCCCCACCTCGGAGGGCACATTTGGGGTCCCCCTGAGGATAGCCGGTCAGTGCTGGGAATGTCAGCACTGGCCAAAATGAATTGATCAATAAGTCCATGTCCGGAACACTGTATGTGATGGCGGGTGAAATCTGACCCTGCGGCACTGCTCCACATGCCAGCCACATGGGCTAAAATGGCCTGTGAGGCGGGCCACATGCCTGTCCATAAGCGCCAGACTGCACGTGAGAGCTGGTGTCCCTGTGACATTCTCCCTGCTCGCCCATCGGCGCCGTCATGCCTATCTCGCTCTGGCCTGCTGCAGCCTCACATTGTCGCTCCACTGCGTGCGTGACCTCGTGTTTGACCTCATGTGGGCTCACCACTAATGCCGGTTGAACCTGCTCTCACTGCCATCCGTTCCTTGTCTCTGCCATGCTCACTCTGCTCCTGACCTCTCCCCCGGAACAGGTTGCAGGTCCCCACCGGCCGGATCGCAGGCCGCCTCCTTCCACGGCCTCTGCCCATTACCATGGTTCGTTTAGTGCCGCTGCTGGTCTTCCGCTGTATGCTCAACTGCTGGGTTGCCGCCAAAGAGCACCCCCCCCCCCCCCCCCGCCGCAAATCGCGAGCCTCCTTCACTGCTTTCGACCGTAGCTACAGCTAAGGCTGAACTTCACTGCTCCCGACTCGATGCCAGCTGTCGGGATGCAGATCGCAGGCACCTGTTAGAAATACTGGTGAGGAAGAGGTCTTTACCACGCGGGCACCAGCCGACAAAAAGGGGGGGGAAGTACCTTGCACCCAGGACTGAACAAAGGGCCGTGGTCTTGCGATGGCTGCGAGCTTCTGACATCGGTCCCGCTCCCACCCCAGGTGTGCATCATCATGCTATGTGCTCCCCAACACCACCCCTCTGCTATGTCCTTGAGTGCTCCGTCCTCCCCACCGCCACCACAGCGCTCCAGCACGAAAGGTGCGGCGGGAAGGGGCTGCAGCTAGGGCTCTCACCATGTTAATCCGGATTGGCACGCATCCCGCATGTCAATCCCCTCCCTTTTCTGGGTGCAGGTCATGTTGTCGGATGGTAGAAGGTGGGGCGATGAACATAAGCAAAGTTGACAGAAAAAGGAGGAACAGCAGCATGGAACAGGTGGCTGGCCAGTAGGGCAGAAAAAAAATTAAACACATACTCAAGGAGAATCTATTGGCATCTATGACCTGGGGAAGGCCCCAGCTATAAACATATATCCAAGAATAACCAAGACCAGAAATCTCAATTTAAAAAAAAATATAGTGGAAGGCGTAAAACAGGCACCAGTCTCACAAACAACAAAAGTTGCAAGTCATAATATGCAGGAAAACAATGAGAAAGACTGAAAGAAATTAAGTACAATCCACAGTTTTAAACTCTGCTAGTCACGGGGGGGGGGGGGGGGGGGACGACGAAGACTGAAAAGAAGAGACAGACTATCCCAGAGCTAAATGGAAGGAAACAGCTGAGAAGGCCCAGCTATTCAAGCCAAGGACCAGCCCAAATCCTTGTCAGACAGCTACTCAGGCCCAAAGGAACACCTCTGAGTACAAAGGCGTTAAAGACATAATCCTTGGTCATGTTAACTACAGGCAAATCCAGACTGCAGATTTCTCTCATTTTTTTTTTTTTTAATGTTGGCCCCAGGGAAGATTTCTCACCACCTACATCCTTGGATTCTTTGGCCGAGCCCCATTTCTCCCTTGTGACTGTTGTCCAAGTTGCCGCTGGCTTCAGTGGGGCAGAACACGTCAGTACTAGTCAAACTTATTATTGTGGACAGAGATCTCTGTAGGTCAAAAGCATCAACGCCTTGCCTGCAAAGCGTGGGTTAGTGTCAGGAAAACATTGCTTCTGTCTATCAGTGCAGTCTGTGCACTGTCTAAGGCCCTATAATGCACCAATTCTCCAAGGTCAAGACTATTAAGAAAAGAATGCTTGCTGTCAAGGAGTGGGCAACTTCCTGAAAAAGAGTAGCCACTTGTCAGTAATGTGATCAAATCTTGCCTGAGGAAACAACAGGTATATCTGCAGTGTTGTCATGATCCCAATCTTTCCTCATCCTCTGGTCCCATGAGGTACTGTTCAGGTTCCATCAGTTGTATGGAGCAGGGTTTGCCTCCCACTGGGTCTTCTGCTGGTGTGTCTTATCCACAACAGCATGAGGAGAAGCTTGCAGCCCTGACACAATGGGGTTATTTTAATGTGCTCTGCTGAACACTGTTTGACACCCAAGCCAATGATCTCAGTAGCAATTTATTTCTTTTTTACCCATCCCCTTATCAGCATGCCATTTTCTGTATCTGTAAACCATTTTCTGTGGTTAGGCCACAGCGATGTAGAAAGGAGCAGGAGTGTGCAGTCATTTCAATCATTTAGTTTTTTGTGCGTGCAAATATTTTCAGGTACATAATCTGTGCATATTTTTGTTTTTATGCAAGTAAAAAAATTCTTACACATAAAATATGCAATAGTTAAAATGACTGCTACCCCTAAAGGGTAATAAGGTGACATGTAGCTTCATTTAGAATATGTGGTCTTTGGGTCAGCTAGGTGGATTCCCTGCCTTGCTGCATGTTGCTTCAACTCCCTTCTTCCCTCCTGCACTTTGTTGAGATCCCCCCCCCTGTTCCTTTTGTACACTTTCCTAGTCACCTCCTCCCTCCTGCCACTCTTCTCTTCATTCTCATATGCTCCCTCCACTACTCCTCATTTTCGCAGCACTAGTTGACAATCCAGTGGGAGCACTGAGAGGAGACGATCACCTTGGCTGGTGGCTGAAAAGAATCAGTAAGTACTGCTTGGGGAAATTTTCAAAACTTTAAAGTATTGGGGAGAAGTAAACTATTAGGGTTTATTATTTAGTGTGTCTGAATTGAATAGCTAGTCAGAAAGGCAGGCAAAAAAACAGGTTTGTTTGTATTAAATACGTTGTCAGAAAGGCAGGAAATAGAAGTTTGTGTGTTTGTATTTCCCAACTCTCCCATGCACCTAGCTCATTCTTTAATTTATAGGCAGGTGACACTTTCACACTAAAAAAAAAAAATAAATTATTCAGCCTTTTAACTTAAATTCAGAAATTCCCCACACCCTATCAAGAGTTTAATCATTCTCTTGTAGATTACTACCAGATATATAGTGAATACATTAATACATTTAAAGGACCCTAATTGTACACATTCCTACTCCCATAGCAAGTTAAAACTTAACTAGGAAGTGAAAAAATTTAAGATCAAGGCAGCAGTCCAACAGCAAGAGGGGGGCCTCCCAGTCTTTTGCATAGAGTGTCACACGTACAATTTTTTACCTGCCGATAAGAAATTGTACATGTGCATCCGATGCAAAGAGCTCCTGTCTCTCACAGAACAAGTCCGATTTCTGAAGGCTAGAATGGCGGACTTGGAGGAGCTGAGGCAGACAGAGAGGTATATAGATGAGACCTTTAGGAACATAGTAGCCAAGTCCCAACTCAAGTCTGGCAGCCCTGGTGCTGCCTTGGAGGAGGAAAGTCTCATGATAGGAATGCATCAACCTGGTGCAGCAGGAAAGGATCCTATAGCAAGGACCTGCTCTCCAGATGGGCATTGTCCTCTCGCACCGAGAATATCTCCCCAAGGCCTACTGCCCAGGAGGGAAGGGTTAGGTCGGCAGTCATAGTTGGTGATTTGATTATTAGGAATGTAGACAGCTGGGTGGCTGATGGGCGTGAGGATCGCCTGGTAACATGCCTACCTGGTGTGAAGGTGGCTGACCTCACGTGTCACCTAGATAGGATTTTAGACAGTGCTGGGGAGGATCCGGCTGTCATGGTACATGTGGGCACCAACGATGAAGGAAAATGTAGGAGGGAGGTTCTGGAAGCCAAATTTAGGTTCTTAGGTAGAAAGCTTAAATCCAGAACCTTCAGAGTAGCATTTTCTGAAATGCTCCCTGTTCCACATGCAGGTCTCCAGTAGCAGGCAAAGCTCCGGAGTCTCAATGCTTCGCTAAGACGATGATGCAAGGAAGAGGGATTCAGTTTTGTAAAGAACTGGAGAACCTTTTGGGGAAGGGGTAGTCTTTTCCAAAGGGATGGACTCCATCTTAACCAGTGTGGAACCAGGCTGCTGATGCTAACCTTTAAAAAGGAGATAGAGCAACTTTTAAATTAAATGAAAGGGGAAAGTCGACAGTCGCTCAGCAGTGCATGGTTCGGAGGGAGGTAACTTCAAAGGATACTAATGAAGTATTAGAGTTAGGGAATTCCAACAGTTAGGTTCCAGTAATTACAAAAGTAGTCCAAGTGCCTATAATTAAAAACTCACCGTAACTAAAAAAGATTCCAGTTTATCCCTGTCAACTGAAAAGCAGAATGTTAACACAAACAAAAAACACACTTTGAAATGTTTATATGCTAATGCCAGAAGTTAAGAAATAAGAAGGGAGAATTAGAGTGTATAGCAGTGAATGATGACAGACTAGCAGGCCGATACAGTAAAGTTCACGGGAGAGCGGGCGAGCGGCCAGAGTCCTGTGCGCGTGATACAGTAAAACAAAATATTGAAATTAGGGCCGCGGTAAAAAGATGGAAACTGTTATAAGGAATAAAAGCACAAAACTTTTAGATAGACATAGTTTAATGGGACACAGCCAGCATGGATTTACCCAAGGGCAGTCTTGCTTCACAAATCTCCCACAATTTTTTGAAGGGGTGAATATACATGTGGGCAAAAGTGAACTGGTAGATGTGGTGAAACTGGTTTTCAGAAGACATTTGACAAAATCCCACATGAGAGGCTTCTAAGAAAACTAAAAAAATCATGGGATAGGAGGCGATGTCCTTTTATGGTTAAATGATAGGAAAGTTTGGATAAATTCTTGGAGGAGAAGTCCATTAACAGCTATTAATCAAGTTTATTTAGGGAATAGCCACTGCTATTAATTGCATCAGTAGCATGGGATTGTCTTAGTGTTTGGGTAATTGCCAGGTTCTTGTGACCTGGTTTGGCCTCTGTTGGAAACAGGATGCTGAGCTTGATGGACCCTTGGTCTGACCCAGCATGGCAATTTCTTATGTTCTTATGTTCTAAGAGAGTAAGATTAAATGGTCAGTTTTCACAGTGGAAAAAGGTAAACAGAGGAGTGCCTCAGGGATCTGTACTTGGACTGGTGCTTTTTAAAATATTTATAAATGATCTGGAAAGGGGTACGACGAGTGAGGTGATCAAATTTGCAGATGAGACAAAATTAGGCAGAGTAGTTGAAACTTAAGTGGATTGTGATAAATTGTAGGAGGACCTTGCGAGACTGGAAGATTGAGCTTCCAAATGGCAGATGAAATTTAATGCAGACAAGTGCAAAGTGATGCATATAGGGAAAAATAACCCTTGCTGTAATTACAGAATGCTAGGTTCTATCTTAGGAGTTACCACCCAGGAAAGAGATCTTGGCATCATAGTGGATAATACATAGAAATCATTAGCTAAGTGTGCTGTGGCGATCAAAAAAGCAAACAGAATGTTAGGAATTAAGGGAATGGCAAATAAAATGTAGAATGTCATAATGCCTCTGTATTGCTCCATGGTGAGACTGCATTTTGAATACTGTGCGCAATTCTGGTTCCCGCATCTCAAAAAAGATAGGTTGCACTGGAGAAAGTGCAGAGAAGGGCGACCAAAATGGTAAGTGGCATGGAACGACTGCTCTATGAGGAAAGGCTAAGGAAGTTAGGGCTGTTCAGTTTGGAGAAGAGATGACTGAGAGGATATGATAGAGTTCTACAAAATCATGAAAAGACCTGAACAATTTAATGTAAATCAGTTATTTGCTTTCTCAAATAATAGAAAGACTAGGGGGCACTCCATGAATTTAACAAGTAGTTCATTTAAAACAAACTGAAGAAAAGTATTTTTCACTCAGCGCATAGTTAATCTCTGAAATTCATTGCCAGAGGATGTGGTTACGGCAGTTAGTGTAACTGGTTTTAAAAAGGTTTCGATAAGTTTCTATAGGAAAAATCCATAAACTGCTATTAATTAATAAGAAATAGTAGCTTTAGATTTATTTTTTTTATTTTTTTAAAAATTTTGTATTTATTAGATTTATTTAATGTTTGGGTACTTGCCAGGTACTTGTGACTTGGATTGGCCACCGTTGTAAACAGGAAACTGGGCTTGGACTCTTGGTCTGACCCAGTATGGCATATCTTATGTTCTTGTGTCCTTTTCTTCCTCCTCAAACCTCATTGCTCCCACTCCTCTTGTCCAACAGCCCATTCCACACCCTTATTTTTTCACCATGCGCATCACTCATTCCTTGCATGACCACTCTCACCTCATATAACCAGCCAATTGCATAGTGCATTCAAGCCATAAACTCACTCTCTTGCTGCTCTAAATCTATACTTATTACAGGCTACACAGGGATAAACAGACCAATACAGCTCACCCACTTTCACACTGGCAACCACTCAGAGGCACAACAGAAGACACCAGAAAGGGTAAGACAAATGATAACAAGGAACACACAATACAAAAAAATATTCTAAAATGTCTGTATGCAAATGCAAATAAGTCTGGAGAGTTAGAAAGTATGGCGCTAATGGAAGATATAGATATAATAGGCATCTGGGAGACCTGGTGGAAGGAGGGAAACAAATGGAACATTGTGATACCATGGAACAAATTATATCAACATGACAGGGCAGATACAATTGGTGGAGGGGTGGCACTAAATATTAAGGGTGGCCTAGAGTTAAGCAGGATAAAAGTTTTACAGAAAAGAAACTATACTTTGGAATCCTTACACTGTGGAACACAATTTTCGTTGAGTTAGATCTGACACTTGTTTTTGACTAACTTTTGACATCTGAATCCAAAAATGACCCCAGTTTTTATCATGTTCCAAAAATCATACAAAATGTACATACAAAGGAAATAAAAGAAAAAATTACTTGAATATACTGTTTATTTAGAATTATTTTATTCATACAAAGGCTATATATTGTTACTGTAAGTCAAATTGTGTACAAGTAGTAAAATTCTGCTACCAAACATATATATTAAGGTAAAAATTTATGCTTATAGCTTTTCCGGCAGTGTTCAATCTGTGGACAATCTCACCTGATGCGCCAACAATAGTCAGCCATCATGTGTTCATCCCATCTACCCTGACACCATGCCTCCATGACCTTCAAATCTTGATGGAATCGTTCACCTTGCTCATCATTGACTGCACCAAGGTTTTTTGGGAAGTCAGCAAGATGGCTGACTTCCTGAAAAAACCGATATTCGTTATTTGTATCTGTTACAAGGTTTGGTTCGATGTAAACCAGTGTGATAAGAATCTTTTGTCTTGAACATCGGTATAGTAAAAAGATGTAAATAAATAAATGGCTATGCAGAAAATGCACCTTGATGCTCATATTGCAATGAAGCATTTTGAAGCTCTCCAAGAGTTTCTGGACAATTTCGGTGTAATTCTGAGCTCGTGTATTTCCAAGAAAGTCCTTGATAAGGTTTTTGAATGACAACCAAGCAATCTTTTGGAGTTCTGACATTGTCCTGATGAAATGTTCATCTATAATGAGCTGCCAAATCTGTGGACCGTCAAACACACCGGCCTTTATCTTTTCAAACAGCCTATTACCATAAAACACGCCACTTTTCCTATCGCATGCGATATTTAGTGCATTTTGATAAATCCAGGCCTAAGATAGGCTGTAGAGAAAACACTTGACGTGATAGAAGAAAACTAACTGCAATTTTGAAATCAGCATGCCTATTTAAGTCTAAAACAACTGAAAAATCTAACTCAACAGGAATTATATTAAATATTGTTCCCCAGTGTTATGGATAGAAATTCCAAGGTTAAAAGGGAAGAATAGAATAACAGGAATATTTTACTGCCTGCCTGGCCAGGATGAGAAAACAGACTGTAAAATACTAACAGAAAATAGACTGGCTAGTAAAATGGGCAACAGAATAATGGAAGAGTTCAATACCTTGATTGACTGGGTAAATGTCATATCAGGACAGGCAAGTGAGGTAAAGTTTATAGATGCTATCAATGACTGCTTCATGCAGCAGTTGTGCTTGGAATCAAAGAGGGCGAAATGTATCAGATCTAGTTCTCAACAGAATGCAGGACTTAGTGCAAGAGATATAGTGGATCTGCTTGGCAACAGTGATCATAATGTAATAACATTTGATATAATCACTGGAGGGAGAATACTAAGCAAAACTACTGCAACAGTATTTAAATAAAAAGAGAGCCTATGATAAAATGAAGAAATTTGTTTGAAAAAAAAATTGAAAGGAGCAATCTGCAAGGTTAAAAACTTGTACAAGGAATGGACACTGTTTAAAATTACGATCCTTGAGGCCCAGGCAAAATGTGCATTAAAAGAGGTCAAAGGAAAACCAAATGACTGTCAGTTTGGTTTAATAGTAAGGTGAAAGAGGCAACTAAAGCCCAAGGGCATCTTTCAAACAATGGAAAGTAAACCCAAGTGAGGAAAATAGGAAAGAGCAGAAACACTGGCAATTAGATGCAAAAAAAAAAAAAAAAAGTAATTAAGCAGGCTAAGAGAGATTTTGAAAAAAAAGCTTGCCACAGAGTAAAAACAAGTAATAAAAACTTGTTCAAGAAAAGCCTTTAAGAGAGTCAGTTGGGCTGCTAGATGACCAAAGGGTAAAAGGGATGACAAGGAAATATCAGAAAAACTAAATGAATTCTTTGCCTCTGTCTTTACTGGAGAAGATGTATGGATCACATATACACAGGAAATATTTTCTGATAGCGATGACTGAGTGACTAGATGGAATCACTGTGAAACTGGAGGATGTAATAAAACACATTGACAGACTAAAGAATAACAACTCATTGAGACAGGGCAATATTCATCCCAGAGTTCTGAAGGAACTAAAAAATGAAATTGCAGACCTGTTTCTGGTGATTTGCAACCTAATCATTTAAAACAGCCTTGGTACCAAAAGACTTGGAAAGTGGCCAATGTGATGCCAATTTTTAGAAAGTGCTCCAAGGGAGATTCGAAAAAGCAAGCTGCTTACTGTAAACAGTGTTTTCCATAGATAGGATAAATTAGCCATTACATGTGGGTGACATCATTCAGTGGCACCATTCCTGGAAGGGTAAAGACAGAAAATGTGTGTGATGTTTGTAGGGAAGAGGGGGAGAAGAGTAAGTTGATGCGGGCACCCAATCCATACTGAATCTCAGGGTGACAACTCAAATGTTCACAAGTATGGTATTTGCAGAAGGAAGACTAGGTGGGGAAGGGGGTTGGTGAGAGGGTTTGGTGTTTCAGAATATATACAAACATCGTGCAATGGAAATGTAATTGGGTCCTCCTCTAAAGTGGGGTAAATGCTGATCCCATTCATCAAAAGAAAAAAAAAAGATTGGTTTAGAAAACTAATCAGATGTGAAAGAGAAAAGTACAGTTGACAAGACAGGTTGGATTTATGGCAAACAGAGAAATTTAATGAGTGTTAGTGCTATTATGGTATGCCAGGTTTGCTATAATAAAGTTTCTGAGTGTGTTTTGGCAGGGTTTTGAGGTGCATCACAATATTCCCAATAATGGAGGAGTGTACATTGCTGTTAATGAGATCTAGAATCTAATAGTTTTCATATAATCAAAAATCTCATAATTCAATAGAAGCAAAGAAAGGCACACACTCCCTTTTTATCCCCTACTGCTTAAAGTAGAGATGACTAATCAGTTGAGTAGAGATTAAGGGTCAATTCTGATCCAGGATAAGGATCACATCCATACAGCACTAAGGGAGACATTTTTGGGACCAGGGTCACACTTGTGTCTACTTATAGGTTATGAATAACAATGTTATGTTTTAAATAAACCCACTCCTCAAAAGATTTGACAGAGTCTCCCAGCTTGAGGTGTTGTGTACAGGGCGCAATTTTTCTTTTGGCCATAGGCGCCAAACTGCCTGTCTACAGCTCTGGGTATGACATTTGGCAGTGATGGACGTGATAAACCACCAATCTGAAAAGTGCACCTTGGTAGCAGAGCTCTTACAGGAATTTGTGCTGTTAAGCTGCCTTTAACAGAATATCTCTGCAAGGGCCTGGCATGTTCCAGGTTCTTATGTAAGTTATCCCTGTTCAGAATGCTAGCCCCCGAAGTGGATATCGAAAGTTATGAAGTTCCAGCTCCTCTATGGTTATTTGTGGCAAAGAAACATGGGATCTATTGTGATAATCTGTTGCTCCTTCCATCTAGCGTGCATATGTCCAATGATAAAGAAGGTGGCCACTTTGCTTTATCAGCAGGGGATGGAGAAAGGACAGTAATAGATTATATATTTGACACTAGGAACCCAATTTTGAAAAAAAGAACATCTATGCATTCAGCAGCACTGAATATCCCCATATTTGGAGCTACCTTAGCTGAATAAGTTATGGCAGGTCTAACATATAATTAACTTAACCAGAAAAGTTAGCCAGATAAGCAGCACTGCCCCTGTCCCCCCAAGGCTGCCCACCAGATATCTGGTTATTTACTTAGCTGGATTAGTGGTTTATCTTGCCAAGTGGCACTGAATCTTGGCCTCTAGGTGAACAGGGTTATCCAAGAGGATGCTACACACACAACTAAATGGCCTAACATTCTTCAGTAAAGTTAAGGGTTGGGATAATCCTTTTTTCAGTTTTATAGTTAAATGCATCATGGCTGGATGGGCGAAGGAGTCAATGACGCCAATAGACACAAGGAAGCTAGTCACACGTGTTCAGATAATGCTGCTTTGAGCACATTCTTCTCTGGGTGACTGTGTTTCCATTTAAGGCCATATTACTTTCTCGTAACCCAATGTTCCATTCAGGTCTAGATGATGGGAGGTTTGTAAATAGGAGATTCTAATAGAGTGTCTGATGTTTGCAACCATTGCTTATGGTAACAGAGAATAAAGGAGAAGCTGGAGAAAACGCACTTCTTCACTATTATACTTTAAACTAGTTATCCTCCCCATCTCAGTCTGCACCAGTCAGGTCACAGAAAGGGGAAGATTCAAAGAGAAATATTAGACCCCTGTTTACAGTCACTGTGCCAGGATTTCATAGGTTGCATTGTTAGACAGCTTGATTGTGCTTCTGATAGGTCCTTGTGGGCTTTACCATAGTGATGTGGGAATGTAGCCATTTCATTGTTGTACTCTGCCTTGGGTGTACTTCTTATTCAAAAAGGTGGGTAATAAATCAAATTGGAATAATATTTTTATTATTTATTAAACTGCTTTTTGCATAGCATTTGTTTTGCAGCATGAAGTGTAAGTGAACTAGTCGCAAATGCCTCCAATCTTAGGGTTTTAGCTGACTTAATATTATCAAGTATTATATTAACCAAGCAGAAGCTGATCGTATCTATATCATGATCTAAGACCAATCAACAGGGAAGACGGCTTCTTATTTCATTGGTACTGGTCTGGTCATATGCCTGGTCAGGTATGCCTGATATCAATTCCTGATAAACCGAGATCAGACCACACTGAGTAAGTTTAAATGATTGTCAATTTCTGATACACTGAGACTGGGCCCCACTGAGTAAGTTCCAATCTACTGCAGTGGTCAAGAGAAACTTAGAGGCCATTGGGCTCAAGTGTGAATGCTATGGAATGCATTTGTTTCGAATAGATGCAGCTTCTAACACAGTTACACGTCAGGTTATCTGTACAGGCAATACAGAGCATTGGTAGGTGGCACTCTACTGCCTGATCTCACTGCACTGGCTTCCAGTCTTATGGAGGATTAAATTCAAAGCTCTTACATTAATTTTTAAAGCACAGCATAACCTGGTCCCCACAAGTATTTCAACAATGGTACAAAAATATCAGCCAGGGAGATGACTAAGTTCATCATTGCAATGTCTTCTAGAATTTCCCTCAATGAAGGAGATACAGATAACAGAATCTAGGAAATACATGTATAGAGTCGCTGGGCCAACCCTGTGGAATAGCTTCCCAGAAGAGATAAGGGTGGAAGGAGATTACCTACGGTTCAGGAAATCTCTCAAATCGTATTTCTTCTCTCTGGCTTTTCCATTGGCCAATATACCATAGTGATATGTCTGAATTTTGTGTAAGGAAGGCTGAACATTGTGGGGCAATATTTTATTGTGGTATGTGTTTTGTCAACATGATATGTTTTAAGTGTAAATGTGTTTTGTAGTAAACTTGGATGTTACTATTATGAATGTGAAGCTGTTATCCACCAAGATCTGTGGAATGGTGGAATACAAATGTTTGAACTGAAATAGATAAATACTCCATCTATATCGGGGGAGGGGGGGGTGAGGGTACTTCTAGATCTCATAAGTATTAATCATCATGTTGTTCTTATCTTCTGTCTCATAGTACAAGATTTGGTATAGAATATCTGTCACTTCTTTAATGTCAACCAGAGAAGACAACCATAATGCAGGAAGCCCCATTGGCTAGCTTTAGCATTTGCTGAAGTAGCAGAGAGCAGATGCTTTGGGAACTTCTTGGGCCCTGTCTTGAAAGCATGTGAGACATTGTGTATCCCCAGCCATTCCGATTATACACCTGAAGGGGGGCAATGCCATCAGTCATACTTCATGTTGGGCAGTTGCAGACAAAACAATTGACTTGGCACTCTTAATTCCTGCATGGCTTTTCACTTGAGATTATATTGAAGTGGCAATTAATCAATTCATTTATAGAAACACGGTGTGCCCAAAGCAAACATACAGGTGGGCAAGTTTTTGAAAGCTCTGGGAGGTACACATTTGCCATCCATGGGCTGAAGCTTCCCACCCAGATCTGTTCAGGTCTGATGGCATTCACCTCTATGCCCTGGGCATGGAATTCTTTCCAAATATCCTGTCCAAAACCATCACTGAGCTGGCAAGCAGCAGAGATGGGAGTTGCAGCTTTAGGAGAGAGGATACCTCCCCTGCCTACTGGCCATATATATAGTCTCATTAGGTCTGGCTGACACTATGGCAGATTGCTTGAGCTATGAGTCAAGAGAATGGGGTGGGGGAACCTGAGGAGAACTGCATTATTGGGCTATGGCTGGTGCCCACAACATGCTAAAATTGTCATCATCCAGTGGGGACAGGCCTGGTTCTCTAACAAAGATGGCCTGAATCCCACTCATGGGGCCCTATATGCCTCAGAATTGGGAGTGGGGACAATTTGAATCCTCGATATCCAGTGCAATGGGACCTTGATATTCATGGCAAGCCTCAATATGGATCTGCAATGTTAATGGAACAGTGATCCCTGATATCTCAACCCTTGGAGAAATTTTGGATGAGGGAAGGGTGAAATTAATAGTTAAGAAAACCTCAAGTACCTAGCCAGATTCCCCTGTCAGATCAACTAATAAAGTTGCAGTCAATTTATCCAACTTGAAACATTGTGTAATGTGTTTTCTTACTGTCACGTTTTGGGGGAGGGATATAGGTAGGCCTTACCCCATATTATATTTTTGTGACTCTTATTAGTAGATTTTTATATTTCTTTAATTTAAAACAATATTAATAGGCAACTGATTTTATACAAATAACACCTCTGAGATGCAGGAATTTAGTTGTAGCTATATTCTACTGCTTGTAACCTTGGCCAAGTCACTTCACCCTCCACTGCCTCAGGTTCAAACTTACAGGTCAATACCATAAGGCACGTTCAGCAAAATGCAAAGTTTTACCCCTAAGTTGTGCAGGCATTCTGTGCGCGCAAACCGCACTGCCAATGCAGGAACTGTGTGTTCTTAGTGCTCTTGCATGGAAATCTCATGCAAACGCAGGCATTAACCATTATTCCCTGATGCAAAGAGATGTGTTGGCTTAACTCTGATTTTCTAAGCGCTGAAAATTTCACTCCTGGTCCAACTTGCAGTAAAGTTTCGAGCGCTAGTTAAGCTTCCTTTATAAATGCTGATTTTAGTGGTTCTCCCCTCCCCCCCCCCCCCCCAATGTTTTAAGAAAAAGAAAATTAGTTTGAGGTAGTCCCTGCGTACAAGTTTGGCTCCCCACAGCTGCTGCTGTCTTCTTGGGCAGAACCAAACCTGCACCAGTCCTCCCTCTACTGCAGCTCCTGAGGATACCAGAGGCAACCTCTCCTCCGGCTTGCTCATTTCCCTGCTCTCGTCAGGCCAAAATCCCAGGTTAGGGGTCATCAGAGACAGCCTTCAAGAGACTGGCAAACTGTCAGGGAGTTCTGGGGGAAATAAAAGGGTTTAGGCAGGCAGTGCTTTCCTTGCATGTGTTTCCCTTTGAAGCACAGCTCTTCCTTTTTGATCAAAAGGTGAGTGCGCTATCTCTGCTCTGTGATGAGCCGCCGAGCCCCTAGACGCGAGAGCTTCCCCCTGCTTCCCCGAGTTAAAATGTGCATTCGGCCTGTTTTGAGCGCATATTTTAACTAAGCCTTTGCAGTCAGCAAATTTTATTTTATTTTTTTTTTTTTTTTTAACTCCTGATGGATTAGCATCACATTAGCTTACTGCATCAAAATAAAAAAAAAAAAAAATAGCTTGTGCATGAGGAACCTGTGCGCTGAATTTCAGCGCACAATTTGAATGCACAGCTTTCTGCGTTGGCCTGCCAAATTATAAGCCCTCTGAGCACAGGGAAAATACCTACGGTACCTGAACGGAATCCACTTTGAAAATTTAAATTAATATTGTCAAATGAAGAAAGAATAAAACCAGTTACAAAGGTCATTTTCACCATGAAATTCGTGAAGACAATTTTAACCAGTAAAGACAGACATATTCAAAAGTCATTTCAGAGCAATTTCACACTAAAAAAAACAAAAAAAAACCCCCTATATATGATAACATAATAATTACTCTATAGAAAATTACCAAGGCACTACAAGGTAGGAAAGGAAAGACTCTTAACATAAAATAAGATCAGTTATAGAATTTTCACACTAACCTTAAACCATCATTATGTACCTCAAGGCATTCTTGTACTGCTCTCCATCAAAACCTGTACAAAAGATTTCTCTGTGTGAAATACCATCAAGCACTTTCTAGTTATCATCTATGATTAGTTAATAGTTCTTAGATACATAATAGCCATTGCATAACCGGTGGATTTTTTTTCCTTCCCACTTCAATTTTCCTTTTTCATTCCCTCCCCCACCCCCACCCTCATCTTAAACAGCATGCATAATACTATCGAATCTTTGCCAGCAGTGAACAGTCCTTCAAGCCGAAACCTCAGCTCCACGCTATGACTGGCAAGGGTTGCTGCAGTATCAACAGTTATATTCCTTTCTTTTCTCTGAGCTTCAGTCCTACTGATTCCATCAGACAGAAGATTCAAACTTGAGTCTCCTGTACCACCAATCACTGCAAGCCATGAGTGTACTAAATCAATGAATTCAAATATTTTTCAAACACGGTATAACATTTGCAAAAATCTGTTTGCATCTGCAGAAAATCCAATACCCCAGGCATCAGGGCTGGTACTTCTATTAGGCAAACTAAGCGGTCGCCTAAACCGCCAACATTTTTGGGGTGACAGAATCACACCAGCAGAAGGCACAGAGGGGTTCTGTGCCAGAGAAAGTACTGCCAAAGATGGAGGGCTGTGCTAGCTCCACTGGTACTACCGTAGTAGGAGGGAATGCTGTGATAGAGCTGCAGCTAACTAGGAAGCTGGGGGTGTACATGACTGAGGTTTGCCTACAGCTCCAAATACAATTACACCAGCCCTGACAGGCATCGTACTAGGTTTACTAGGTCCATGATTGACTGCTGGGTAAATAAATTATACGTTTTGCTTCGTATACAATCTTTAAACAAGTTTATCTTGAACCATTCAACAATTGCAAGGGAAGGTAAATCACAAAATTTAAGAGATGGCATTTTATTAGGTACATTAGTTTTTAAGATAAAATACCAATGATATATCACTGGTATAACATATCACCCAAGTAGAAGGCAGTGAATTTTACTTGTTCAGATATTTTAATGGTTGATTTGTCTACTTAACAATGCTAATTTATCCCTACTGCCTCTTTTTCTAATTTTATTGAAACTGAGTTTCTGATTCCATTTTATTAGGAAATATCATTGTTTAGCTTGAGTGTTACACTGTACTTTTTGTTAGTTTCATGGAAAGTAAAAATAAATTTCACTCTTCTAGCTCTTCTGGTGGAAATATTTCTCTTACTAGGGCCCCTATGAATTGTTACTACATAAATCTGGCCCCATGTAAATCAACACCAATGAATAGGTCTCTTGGCTCTGGATATATGGAGACCGCTGGTGGAACTGAAACTAAAGCTCAGAAAGCATGAAAACTTTTCAAAACTGGAAGTAAAATGTACAACATAAGGAATCTGAATACTTATGTGAAAGCAAAATCTTTGGCGTAATCCTTGGATATGATCTGTATTACAATAGACTATAGACAAAAAGCTGGATTAAAGGAAGCTCAAACTGGATTAATGGATTGAAAATCAAGACAATTGTTTTCTGACACAAGAAGGTAAATTTCAAAGTTTATAATCACAAAGTCAAATTATTAAAGGACCTTTATTTACATCAAAGTAGAAGATTTGAAAAATTTGCAGATATACATAATTTATTACATTTTCAATACTACATAATTGGGATGATAATTAAAAACAACCTATTTTAAATTATTTAAAAAGAGGACTATAGAACTGAAGATACTTCAAACCAATCTTTAAAGCGTTTTTGCTTTCTAAAATTATTGAACAGAATTCTAAATGATTATCTAATTCTCAAATAATCATTAACACCCCCCCACACACACACACACCCCCACCCCACTGATCCTAAAGGATACTTTGTTGGTAAAATTAATCTTTGAAACTGAATATGACAGAGCAATACATCTAGTGTGATCATACAAATATGTTTTAAATGATTGGTCATAGGTCTCAGACATTTCAGACATATCAAAGTTTTACACAAGCTCAACGTAGAAGATTCTTGTCCATGAAACAAACGTTGATTTAAAAGCTGAATTTTGATTACTGTAAATGTCAAATTCAGAATATAGGTAAACAATACATTTTTATCCAAATAAACTTAGGGAATATTTGATTAGCATAGTAGTCCCTCAGATCCAAAATATGATCAATTCTTAGTCAGAATCTAATTTAGAACAAGTGAGTTTATCAGTGACATATGGTACTGAATCTTAAATAGTTTTTGTTTCTGCAATTTGTTAATTTGACATTCCAGTAGGAGCACTGAGAGGAGAGGATCACCTTGCTAGTGGCTGAAAGGAATCAGTAAGTTTTTGCTTGGGACATTGTCTTTTTTTAAAAGTATTGGGGCAAAGTTAACTATTTGGGAATATTATTTAGTGTGTTTGTGTATTTGTGCTTTTAATAGTCAGTAAGGCAGTGAATAAACAAATTAGACTATTTTTAAATAGTCGGTCAATAAGGCAGCTAGTAAGCAGTAGGTAGTGTGTTTATTTTTAAAAGTCTGTAAGGCAGCAAGTAAGCAGAACTGTTTGTATTAAAAAAAAGAAAAAAAAAAAAACCACACAAAAAGTAGCCAGAAGCTAGAAATAAGCTAGGAGCAGTGTATACCTAAGTAAAAAGGTTGAAAAGTTCAGCTCAGTTACTCACCTTGGAAAGGTGTTGAGGTAGTGTGATTGGGTTTGAATAGGGTCCAACATTAGTTAATGAAGAGAGCAGTGAGTCACTCAGGCTGACTAACTGAAGTTAGACTGTTTGTATTTCCCAACCCTCCCACCCCTCACCCACCCACTCCTAGCTCATCCCTTAATTTATAGGCAGGTGCCACTTTCACAAAAAAAAAAATCAACAAAAACTTCTTCACCTTTTATCTCCAGAAGATTGTGTCCTGTACAGGACAATCAGACAGCTTTTCAAGAACATTCACTTGCAGATATAAGTCAGAATATATAGTTGCAATGGAGAAGGTACAGAGAAGGGCAACCAAAATGATAAAGGGGATGGAACAGGTCCCTTATGAGGAAAAACTAAAGAGGTTAGGTCTGTTCAGCTTGGAGAAGAGATGGCTAGAAAGACTAGGGGGCACGCCATGAAGTTAGCATGTGGCACATTTAAAACTAATCGGAGAAAGTTCTTTTTCACTCAACGCACAATTAAACTCTGGAATTTGTTGCCAGGGGATATGGTTAGTGCAGTTAGGGGCGGATTTTCAGAGCCCTGCTCGCGTAAATCCGCCCAAAACCGGGCGGATTTACGCGAGCAGGGCCCTGCGCGCCGGGAAGCCTATTTTACATAGGCCTCCTGGCGCGCGCAGAGCCCCGGGACTCGCGTAAGTCCCGGGGTTCTCGGAGGGGGGTGTGTCGGGGGCGTGTCGGGGGCGGGCCCGGTCGTCGCGGCGTTCCGGGGGCGTGTCGGCAGCGTTTTGGGGGCGGGTACGGGGGCGTGGCTACGGCCCGGGGGCGTGGCCGTGCCCTCCGTACCCGCCCCCAGGTCGCGGCCCGGCGCGCAGCAGGCCCGCTGGCGCGCGGGGATTTACGTCTCCCTCCGGGAGGCGTAAATCCCCCGACAAAGGTAAGGGGGGGGTGTAGACAGGGCCGGGGGGGGGGGTTAGGTAGGGGAAGGGAGGGTAAGGTGAGGGGAGGGCAAAGGAAAGTTCCCTCCGAGGCCGCTCCGATTTCGGAGCGGCCTTGGAGGGAACGGGGGGAGGCAGCGCGGCTCGGCGCGCGCAGGCTATACAAAATCGATAGCCTTGCGCGCGCCGATCCAGGATTTTAGTGGATACGCGCGGCTCCGCGCGTATCTACTAAAATCCAGCGTACTTTTGCTTGAGTCTGATGCGCAAGCAAAAGTAGGCTGATCGCGCTTCTTTTAAAATCTACCCCTTAGTGTAGCTGGGTTTAAGAAAAGTTTGGATGAGTTCTTGGAGGAGAAGTCCATTACCTGCTATTAATCAAGCTGATTTAGAAAATAGCCACTGCTATTACTAGCATCAGTAGCATGGGATATACTCAGTTTTTGGGTACTTGCCAGGAACTTGTAGCCTGAATTGGCCACGGGTGGAAACAGGATGCTGGGCTTGATGGACCCTTTGTCTGACCCCGTATGGCATTTTCTTATGTTCTTATATGGCTAGTTCCAACGGTTGCCCCCAAAGATCTGGAGGCTGTGTCGAAGGACACGAGAGAGCTAGAATAAGAGGAAGCCAATACTCTTCTGCATTCAGAGAACTTGACAATATCCTTTATGCTCTCCCTTCAGGGAGCATACCAGCAGTTTCAACTGCACCATGCTATCAAGAAAGTACTGAAGTATGTAGAGTTCATGGGCTGTAATATGTACACCCCACTTAGAGCCTTGATAAACTTCCCAAAGTCAGCCGACAGTCTAGGGATGTTATCTGGAGGTAAGGTGGAAATAACGTGGGTCCTCTTAACCCACTTCATGGATGGCTCCATAACCACAGCTTGGTGGGGAAGCTGAGAAAAACCCAAATCTCAGGGTGACCAGTAGAAAGGAACCTGGATATTATGTACTTCGGATTATATGAACATTTACTCAGAGGAAGGAATCCAGAGTCCAAAGATGGCCTAATGTGATCCAAACACTCATCCATTTTAGCAGGAGATTTGGAGTATAAGAGGACATCCAGGTGAGCAAAGTACATCAGGGGGACAGGGGGTCTGATGTAATTCTCATAGACCCCCTCTTTCAAACATCTGGTGAGTCACTGAACAAAAAGGAAATCTCATTTCTGCGGATCCATCAGAGCAAGTGGATGGCCCTGCACCCACACTGGGAGGTTGTCCCGATGAAAACATTCTAAATTACCCTGCCAGAACTGATGAAGGCCCAGGGGTAGCAAAGGAACTTCTCTTGAAAGTTAGAACCCCTAGAAGGAATGGTTAAAGAACCCCCTTCGTTGAAAGATGTCTTCACTGACTCCAACCTCAGGTCCACAAACTGCAGCTTCCTGTGGACAAACGTTGACAAAGATACGTCTACTTCTGAGAATAAACACACCTGAGGGGCTCCAGGAAGCTCCTTTATTAGATGCATTCATGAAACCAGAGGTAACCTGGGGTAGACGGAACCCAAGGTTCCAACCGAAGGTGTGGTCGCTGTCCTTTAAAATCCCAACCAGTCTGGTAGCAGGGAAAAAAATGTGTGACAAAGAAGCACACCAGCCAAAAGGGCACTTCAGAGTCCTGTGTGTTGGATTTCATTTCCACTTTGCTTGTGTTGATGAGGCGAGACTATATATGTGCCAATGCTAGGCTAAGCATATGTCAGTAGTGCGAGGCTTAGCGTGTATCAATGATGCTGGAATTTGCATGAATCAACGGTGCCATACGTGGTAGTGGCCTGGGTTGAACTTGCTGGGGAGCACACTTTGACAGTCAAAGTTGGAGGCTGGTACTTCAGAGCCTTTGAGTCCCCAGCAGGAAACGAGGCCTGGGAAAGTAACATGGAACCCCCAGGTTCCGGTGCCTTGCACTATAGCACCCTGCTCAATCCCAACTGGATACACCTCAGAGGAGGAACAAGAACAGAAGAGTCCATGCTCGACAACACCGGAGGAGAGGAGGAGCGGATAGCGGTCAAAAAGGTTTTCATTTTTTGGGGGGGGGGGGGGGGGGGAAATAGCATTGAAAAGTTTTGTTGAAGAACTGCCGAGGAAGCAAGGTAGTAAAAAAGTAAGAATTGAAATTATATAGAAATTTGGTAAAAGAGAGAGGATACATGTCTGTGCAGCGGCATGTGATAAAAAGAGACTGAGGAGGCTCATGAGGCAGTTCTCATGTGGGGACTCCCAAATATGCTCATTAGAGTAAAAAAGCCCTACTGAACTAGAAAGAAGGGTTCGTCCTGTGCAGTCAGATGAAGTCACCCACATGTCATGGCTAAGTCAGCCCTGTTTGTCAATGGGGAATAAAAAAACAGTGGCTCTCGAAGCAAGACCAAATAGGGTGTTAGAGATAGCTCAACTTTCTTTTTTCTAAGTAATTGATTATCTTCTGCATTAAGTAGAAATATTTTCATTAAAAAAAAAAACAAAAAAAAAACCTTTGAAATGTTTTGAACTATTTTATTGCCAAATAATTCTATGGACCTATTTGAACTGAACTAAATTATGGTGAACTTGGAAAATGTAGTAGGTCAGACTGACAAACTGAATAGTAGTAAATCGCCTGGACTGGATAGTATACACCCCAGGGTTCTGAAAGAACTAAAAAATGAAATTTCAGACCTATTAGTAAAAAATTTGTAACCTATCATTAAAACAATTCATCATACCTGAAGACTGGAGGGTGGCCAATGTAACCCCGATATTTAAAAAGGGCTCCAGGGGAGATCCGGGAAACTATAGACCAGCGAGCCTGACTTCAGTGCTGGGAAAAATCATGGAAATTGTTATAAAGAATAAAATCACAGAACATTTAGATAGACATGGTTTAATCAGACATAGCCAGCATGGATTTACCCAAGGGAAGTCTTGCCTCACAAATCTCCTACTTTTTTATGAAGGGGTGAATAAACATGTGGACAAAGATGAACAGGTAGATTGGTGAATTTGGATTTTTAGAAGGTGTTCGACAAAGTTCCTCATGAGAGGCTTTAAGAAAACTAAAAAGTCAGGGGATAGGAGGCGCTATCCTTTTGTGGATTGCAAACTGGTTAAAAGACAGGAAACAGAGAGTAGGATTAAATGGTCTGTTTTCACAGTAGAAAAAGGTATACAGTGGAGTGCCTCAGAGATCTTACTAGGACCGGTGCTTTTTAATACATTTATAAAGGATCTGGAAAGGGGCACAACAAGTGAGGTTCTTAAATCTGCGGATGACACAAAATTATGCAGAATAGTTAAATCTCAAGCAGATTGTGATAAATTGCATGAGGACCTTGAGGTACTGGAAGATTGGGCATCCAAATGGCGATGAAATTTAATGTGAACAAGTGCAAGGTGATGCATACAGGGAAAATCAACCCTTGCTGTGGTTACACGATGCTAGGTTCCACATTAGGAGTTACGACCCAGGATAACACAATGAAATCATCAGCTCAGTGTTCTGTGGTGGTCAAAAAAGCAAACAATGTTAGGAACTATTATATTAGGAAGGGAATGGCGAATAAAATGATGGCTATCATAATTCCTCTGTATCGCTCCACAGGTGAGACTGCACCTTGAATACTGTGTACAGTCCTGGTTGCCGCATCTCAAAAAAGATATAGTTGTACTGGAAAAAGTACAGAAAGGATAATCCCTATGAGGAAAGGCTAAAGAGGTTAGGGCTGTTCAGCTTGGAGAAGAGACAGCTGACAGGGGATATGATACAGGTCTACAAAATCATGAAAGGACTTGTATTATCTGAAAGAGTTACTTACTCTTTCAGATAATACAAGGACTAAGGGGTACTCCATGAAGTTAGCAAGTAGATCATTTAACACTCAATGCATACTTAAGCTCTGGAATCCATTGATTATGGCAGTTAGTGCAGCTGGGTTTAAAAAAAGGTTTGGATAAGTTCCTAGAGCAGAAGTCCATAAACTACTATGAAGCCATGTGCATGCCGAATGCATTTTTGAAACGACCCAGCCATGGGTGGAACACAGGAAAGAATATCTGGTTAAACAGAGAGATGAAGAAAGTAATCAGGAAAGCAAAAAGTCTGGCGGAAGAAAGGACTGCCAAAGAGGTAAAGAGTGGTGAAAACTTTTTTCAGATACATCAGAGAAAGGTCCGAAGTGGTATAGTGAAATTGAAAAGTGAAAAGGATCAATGTGTGGAAAGAGTCTAAGAAAAGGCAGAAATATTAAACAAAAACTTCAGTTCAGTATTCACTAAGGAAGACCCTGGAGAAGGACAGTCACTAGTTAACAAGGCTGTGGATGGGAGTGGATTTGACGAAACCCCGTTTATGGAAGAGAATGTATGGGAAGAGCTAGGAAGACTGAAAGTGGACAAAGCCATGGGGCCTGATGAGATTCATCCAAGGATACAGAGGGAGCTCAGAGGTATGCTGGGGGATCTGCTGAGTGACCTGTACAACAGATCCCTGGAAGTGGGAGTGGTGCCAAGTGACTGGAGAAGAGCGGTGGTGGTCCCACTTCATTCTCTCCATTCCTTCCAGCGTGTCCACTCTGTTAGAGATCTTAGTATCATCCGCAAATGGACAAACTTTACCTCTATCCCTTCCTCAATGTCGCTCACAAAAACATTGAACAGGACTAGTCCCAACACCAATCCCTGCGGCACTCCACTTAGCACAGTTCTCTCTTCAGAGTAGGTTCCATTTACCATCACATGCTGTCTTCTATCTGTCAACCGGTTTGTAATCCACGCCACTACCTTGGCACTCACTCCTAAGCTTCTCATTTTGTTCATGAAAGGAGGCTGGAAATTACAGGCTGGTTTGTCCACCTCGGTGGTGGGAAAATTAATGGAGACTCTACTGAAAGAAAGGATAGTGAACTACCTACAATCTGGTGGCTTGCTTGATCTACGACAGCATGGATTCACCAGGATTCTACGACAGCATGGATTCACCATGGATTCTACGACAGCATGGATTCACAATTCGTCTGACAAGAGGTCTTGTCAGACGAATCTGATTGATTTCTTTGATTGGGTGACTAGAGAATTGTATCAGGGAAGAGCGCTCAATGCGATTTACTTGGATTTTATTCAAGCCTTTGATATGGTCCCACATAGAAGACTCATGAACAAAATGAGAAGCTTAGGAGTGAGTGCCAAGGTAGTGGCGTGGATTACAAACTGGTTGACAGAAGACAGCGTGTGATGGTAAATGGAACCTACTCTGAAGAGAGAACTGTATTAAGTGGAGTGCCGCAGGGATTGGTGTTGGGACTAGTCCTGTTCAATGTTTTTGTGAGCGACATTGAGGAAGGGATAGAGGTAAAGTTTATCCATTTGCAGATGATACTAAGATCTCTAACAGAGTGGACACGCTGGAAGGAATGGAGAGAATGAGACGTGATTTAAGGAAGCTTGAAGAGTGGTCAAAAATATGGCAACTGGGATTTAATGCTAAGAAGTATAGAGTTATGCACCTGGGATGCGGTAGTCTGAAAGAACTTATGCGATGGGGGGTGAAGCACTGCTGTGCATGGAACAGGAGAGAGACCTTGGGGTGATAGTGTCTAGCGATCTAAAGATGGCGAAGCAATGTGACAAGGCGATAGCTAAAGCTAGAAAAATGCTGGGCTGCATAGAGAGGAATATCTAGTAAGAAAAAGGAAGTGATAATCCCCCTTCTACAGGTCCCTGGTGAGGCCTCACCTAGAGTACTGTGTTCAGTTTTGGAGACCGTATCTCACAAGGGACAGAGACAGTATGGAGGCAGTCCAGATAAGGCCGACCAAAATGGTGGGAGGTCTCCATCAAATAACTTATGAGGGAGAGGATGAAGGAATAAAATATGTATATGCTGGAGGAGAAGAGAATCAGAGGAGATATGATACAGACCTTCAGGTACTTGAAAGATTTTAGTAATGCACGATCAACACCACCACCTTTTTCATAGGAAGGAGATCAGTAGAACTAGGGGCCACGAGATGAAACTCCAGGGATGACGACTGAGAATCAACGTCAGGAAATATTTCTTCACGGAGAGGGTGGTGGATGCCTGGAATGCCCTTCCAGCAGAGGTGGTGAAGACAAAACCGATGAAAGATTTCAAAAGAGTATGGGATAAACACTGTGGATCCCTAAAGGCAAGAGGAGGGAAATGAAGTAAGAGGCATGGGAGTAGCTTGCTGGTGTGGCGGTTACTATCTTTACCCAATAAGCCTTCATAGTGATGATGAAACTCCATCTTTGCTCTTTGCTTCAACGGCAGGGGATAAAGAGGAAAAGAGAAATTAGATTCAGACAACAACCAAAAAGGATATTGAACAGTACAGTCTGTGATAACAAATAAGCATGGGGGTAACTTGCCTAATGCGGCGGTTACTACTCAACTTATAAGACCGATACCACACTTCTGATGCCACTCCAACATTGCTCTCTGCTTCAATGACAGGGGGTGGAGGGAAAATTGGACTCAAACAGTAACCAACAAGAGCCCTCAACTTGGCAGTCTGGGAGACTGATAAGTATGGGAAACTGATAAATATGAGAGCTTGCTAGGCTGACTGGATGGGCCATTTGGTCCTTTTCTGTCGTAATTTCTATGTTTCTATGTTTCCTGGTACGCGTGGAAGTGCCGGGGTCTTTGAAAAGGACAGGCCAGGGCAGGATCTGGGGCAGGGGCCAGCTGGGATAGCATCCATTAGGCCCTGACCCAGGGAAGTGTGCGCCGGCAGCCAGCCAGCACACAGAACTTATTTGACCTCCCAAAGAGGAAGGAAGTTTTAATACAAAAAAATTCAAATAGTTGGGAGGAGTAGAGGTTGGGGAGAAGAGGGTAAAAGGGAAGAATAGTAGGTAGGGGTATAGGGAACTGGGAATGGCTCAATTGCATCGCTGCACATTTATTTATTTATTTATTTATTTTTTTTAGAAAATCCCCCCTTGCGGTGGGGTCACGACTCGCGCGCATACATGCATGCCCCGATATAAAATCGGGCACACATGTGCGTGCGGGTATCATTTTATAACATTCACGCAACGACGTGCATGTTATAAAATTGATGCGTCCATGTGCGTGCTAGCAACTGCGTGCATCTTTGAAAATCTACCTTTTAATGTTTGGGTACTTGCCAGGTACCTGTGACTTGGTTGGACACTGTTGGACACAGAATACTGGGCTTGATGGACCCTTGGTCTGACCCAGTATGGCATATCTTATTTTCTACTAAGGCTTTGCATTCGTTCTGAATCTATGGGGAGAAAACCTTAGTAAATCAGGTCTTTATTATTTATTTTGAGGGGGAAAGAATTTCTGCCATGAAAAGTTAGCTGAAAATGAGCATCATATCTTATTCCTAGTTGTAGCTGAAAATACAAAAACTCAGAGAATAGCTATAAGCAGAGGCTACCAATCAAAATGCTACCTATACAACAGCTGCTTTTTAGTTACTGAGCATTATTGTTTCAGGGGGTTTCAAATAAAGCCCACAGGCCAACCAAACGTAGAAAATCCCAGCAAAAGCGAAAAGCCTCAATAGATACAGTGTTCTACTATTTTAAGTCTTTGTTCTTCCAGACTCTGTGACTTTGGTAAAATTATTTTATCCTCCTAGCTTACCTATTCTTGTATAAGAAATACTGAGACTGAATGCAGCAGTCATTTGTATTTTTATTAAAAAAAACTGAAATTCAACTGTTCACAAAAGTGATATCACACCTTGTTCATGTGTTTGATATTATATCTGTGATTAAAAAACTGCAAATCCTTGCCATTAATGATGAAAACACCACATTCCAATGCATATTTCTCTCCTACTCAACTTCATCTTAATTTAAGATTCAATACACTAAACCAGACTGAGTTTTATTTCCAGTATCCTAGATGTAATATCCTTTAAAGAGCAGACTGAAAAATATGACAGATGCTGCAGCCCAAGCAATAAAGCAATCTCCATCCTCACAAACTCACGTTTATACATATAATCACAAATCAAGACAACAAATGTATCTCTTAAAGTGCTCTGTAGTATCAATATATTATCTGTTAATGTGTAGGTTACTTTTAGGTAACATGAGTCAGATAAAAAAAATTCTTATATATCAGAAAGAATTAACGTAAATATATATGTATCTCAATAAGCCATCAAATAACCCACTTTTCCAAAACATTTTTTATAAATTCAGACAAGCTTTTGAATAGTCTAATACAGTATAATAATTCTATTTCTGTCAGAAATCATTTTGACTATTTTGGAAGAGAATATTACAAGCATCTAATTTAACATTCTTTAACAACAAGTAGGTCAAAGTCATAATGAACTGGTTGATACACTTGAGGGTTATGTTGAAAAAACATTTGCTGCAAAAAACAGCTGCTACCATATCAACCTGTACATTCTCAGTGGAAAACCATTTAGCCAGGCAAAATTTCAGTTTGGAAAGGACTTAACAAGAACAAGAGGAAGAAGGCAAACAGTTGAAAAGTTTTTATACCTTCCATTCATTTGGGAATAGATGGAATAAATCATATGAGCTCCCAACAATGGACAAAATAACGATAAAATATGTTGAGCTCAATGAATCAAATAATTTCCCCATAAACAGACTCAGAGTGATATCAGACATTTATTTTTTTATTTATTCTATTTATTTATTTATAAGCTTTTTATATACCGAAGTTTAGCTAGATGCCTTCACTCCGGTTTACAGGTAGAACAACATATTCCAATTTGAGAAGCAACTGAAATACAATTATATTACAGGTTAAGGAACAACGAGATATGGATCAACTTATATCATCGTGAAACAAGTTATGGTACATATTCCAATTTAAGTAATATCTGGTAAAACGATGTAACGGGGGAGGTAAAGGCTATAGGTGGATTATGACATCGGTAGCAAGTTGTTTATATCCAACTTCAAATATCAACACCAATTAAGCCTGCGATTAAATATTAAATATCAACATTTTAAATAATAGAGAGCTAATCGTCAACTGTAATAGATTCATCAGTGTTATTATTTAACAGTCAGTGGTTATTAATGTGTGTGATTAGCCAATTCCGTCTTTGAAGGCTTGTCTGAAAAGCCATAAGACATTCTATTTTCAAAGTACTGTTAGTGTGGGTAAAAAATGGGGGAGGCTTTCTGAAAACGGGGTCTAAGCATCTCTAATCAAGTACACCCCTAAGAATTCTCAGTAATGTAAAACAAAGTAATACAACAAAATATTTTTTTTTGCAGGGGAGGGGGAGGAGAGGGAAGCCAGGGGTTTAGCCCAGTAATTCTCTCTTTCAATTCCAGCTGAATCTGGAAGCCTGTATCATGGGCTCTAAATCTGGCCAGCAAGTTAAATCAGGGCCTGTGCAAGCATATGTGGCACCCTAGGCGAACCTTTGGTCATTCACCCCCTCCCCTCCCCAACTTAACTACTGGCGGCAGTGGCTCAAGCACACTGCTCCCTTTCTTTGACAGTACTGGATCTGGTATAGTACTCCTCTAGACCTAACACTGGTAGGATTTTGTTGCCCCCAAAATCTTGGCACTCTAGGCAACTGCCTAGTTTGCCTAATGGAAGCATTGGCCCTTGGTTAAGCCCTTAATGAATACTGCCTCCAAAACATCTCCAGTTGATGTGTGGTATGGAAGGCCTGATATGAGAACTGGCTGGCTTACAGACTGCTTAATTATTTTCCATAATTGAACAAAGCAAAGCTAAGTACAATATATGCTGTCTGTACAATGAAATAATCAAGATAGACACCTGATGCCAAACAGCATAATAGCAGTTAGAATGTATACAAATATGTAGCAGTAGACAAGTAGAAGCAGCTGTCATCAAAATCTTGAATTAATTTATTTTGGAAAGATAAAAAAATAAGAGTGAGAATTTTCTTTGCTATCAATTCGCACTCAACTAACTCCTTCGACAGTTAGGATCTATAGACTACACCTTGAGATGTGCTGAGACTAGAAGGTAAAATTGTTCTTACCTGATAATTTTCTTTCCTTGAGTCCTGCTAGACCAATCCTTGTATTCCCGGGTGGGCTCTGGATTGGTCTAGCAGGACTCAAGGAAAGAAAATGATCAGGTAATAATTTTACCTTCTTTTCTGCCTGCTAGACTAGTCCATTACACTTGGGAGATACAAAAGCTTTCCTTAGGCTGGGTGGGAGGAGAGAGAGTGCCTTTGGATCCGGGGTCCTCAAGGCAGGTCGTCTCCTCTTTCACCTATACATCCAGCCTTTTATGCTTGGAAATTAACTACAGAGATGACAAAATGGCGGCCCTGCAGATCTCACCTCAGGAGAGACAATACTTCTGCCCAGGATGCTGGCTGCGAACCTGGCATCTGTCTGCCATCAAGTAAGTAGGTTGAGGTGATTGCTTCTTTAATCCACCTCGCTAATGTGGCTTTGGAAGCTGCTTCTACCTTTTGTGGTCCCTGGACAGCACAATAGCAAATCAGATTTCCTGAAGGAGTTGGTCATTCTCAAATACCTTGATACAGCCAAGAGGTGCAATCTTTTAACCTTACCTTTGTATTATTTCCTTTGAAAGGCTGGCAGTAACACTGTCTGGTTTAGGTGGAACTATCTTCAGCAGAAAAGAGAGCACCAGCCAGAAGGCGATCATGCTCTGCATGAAAGGGCCTGCGACTCCGAAACACATCTGACAGAGCAGATTGCTACCAGAAAAGGTAGTTTTCAATGCTAGATTCATATTGGGTGCTTGGCTCGAACTGTGCCCTACTACCACTCAAAGGACCAGGTTACGATCCTATTGAGGAATGATAGATTTAAAGAGCAGATGCATAGCCCTTACACCCTTGCCTTTAAGAAGCACAGCACATCCAAATACGCAGCTACCTGAGCACCTTTAATGCAGGTCCTATAGCTGGAAATGGCTGCTGCTTACAACCTCCGTGAATTAACTGCTAAACTTTTATCCAAGCATTTCTGCAAGACGTGCAGGAAATGTGCAATATCAGATTTCCATAGGGAAGACTTACGTTCCCAGCACTAAGTTTCAAATAGCCTTAAAAAAAAAGTTGAGTTCCTTTATGCTTTTACCATGGACATCACAACTGCTTGGGGATGGCCCCTTCCTTGAAGCCGTGTCCTATATCAAGGGTCAGGCTATTAGACAGCATTAAACTGAGTCTTCCCTGTTTCCTAGGGATTTGTAGAGTGGTTCCTACTAGGATCCTTATCAGGTCTGCATTTGAAGGCCTCCTTAGCCAAACCGGGGCCACTAACAACATCTCTGAGGGGTGATCCCCTAAACGTTTTTGGTTTTTTTTTGTTTGTTTTTTTTAAATCACCTTGCCTATCAGTGGCCAAGGTGGGAATACATACAGGAGCACTACAAGATGATGGCAGATAAGGATCAACTGACGAGGCTGTCTACCTTGGCATTTGTCCGGGTCACCATGAAGTCCACTGCTGGTAGACCCTTACTGATCTCCTGCTGAGAAAATCTACCTGCAAATTTCTTTTCCTGCAATGTGAGACATTATCAGCTTGGACATATTCCTCTCTGCACAGCTGAGAATCCCACTCACTTCCTCCGAAGCCTGGGGCTGTGAGTGCCCTCATGCTTGTTCAAATATGCTGCTGCCTTGGTGCTATACAAAAGGACTGACTGACTGAAGTGCTAATTTGATGGTCTTAAATGTAAAATGGTCATAGGAAAAAAAACAAAAACCTCCGACATATCCACTGACCAGTCCTCCTTCCTGGATTATGGCATGGCTATGAAGGCAGATGGTGCTCTAGGAGTGAGGGAGTTCTGTGGACATTTGGGGGCCCTCCAACTGACCTCCATCGACCCTTGGTCTAGTGTCTTGATCCTACAGTGGAGCTAGGTTTCTGCATAGCATAGAAAGCATGATGCACTGCCAGTACAAACTCTGTAGGGTAAACTCCCACTGGGTACTTGCAGCCTCATAAGAGGCACAGCAAATGCTGAGGTCTGTGTCCCTAGCCTGACTTTTGGCTTCAGCTACTAGCACTGTCGCTGGTGATATTCCCAGGGCTTTCTAAACCACTTCCTGATCCTGGTTTCTGAGCTCCAAGGATTATGGTCTAACAAGGGATTTAACAATGGAAATAACATCTTTTTGGTGCATTAGAGTGGAAAAATAGTTTTTATCGCAAAATAGGTGCGTTATTGCGGATATAATGGCAGCTAATGGAACACTGGCCTGCCTCCAGTCCTGGATTTTTCCTCTAACTGAGGGACCAGGCCTGGTTAATTTGGAGGCAACAGCTATTTCTCCCTTGGAAATTTAGTAGTGCCTTGCAAGATTTTACCTTTCCTATTATCTAAGGAGGCAAAATCCAAGAAGAAAATATACACAGAATTGAATTTTTAGAGTTTTGAGTAAGTACATTTGTGGTTATTGCCCTGTTGTGTCTGAATTGACTTAAGAATCTGAGGCATCATGTTCCAAAAAATTCATAAGTATTTCTCACTTACAATAAATCAGGTCAAACATCTCAGTTCTCATTCCATGGTTGAGTTATTCTGCTTAACTATCTGTTTGCACTTCAAGCAGCCCATAAGGGGGAAAAACTGACTGATTGTACAAATGATGTTCTCACCAAATCAACATCCTGCACATTTTCTAGACCAGTGGTTCCCAACCCTGTCCTGGGGACTCCCCAGCCAGTCGGGCTTTCCGGATATCCACAATGAATATGCATGAGAGGAAATTTGCATGTAATGGAGGTAGTGCATGCACATTTTTCTCTCATGCATATTCATTGTAGATATCCTGAAAACCCGACGGGCTGGGGGATCCCCCATGACAGGGTTGGGAACCACTGTTCTAGACCATACTGGCCCTCATTGCGCATGCTCCTTGTTCAGATAAGAGATTGTTACCAGATTATCTGACCTTATTCTCACAGGCCTGTGATAAATTGTGGAAGGTTTTCAAAAACAGAAACAGTACGCTTATTTCCAGGTCATTCTATATAAAGCAACTTTTGACCTTTGTCCCCAGAGCCTTAAATGAGTGGTCTCACTTTTCAGGATGCCTGGACTAGATGCTCATGGAACTGGATGGCCTATGTCTACCACTTTCTGCTACAGATATGGCAGCCAAGATCCTGATGGATCCAGCCTGTAATTCCCTCCAAACTATGGTCTGTGGAGTGTCAGTCAAGAAAGGACTATAGTTAGAGTTGCAAGACATTTAAGGGCTTGTTAAAAGCTTTTTTTATTCAGGCAGGCAATTTTGTGAAGTCATGGCTAGTTCCTGTTTGAGGTAAGTTGATTATGCTTGGGACTATTACCAATTCTCTTGTTTCTCTGCTGTTGTGTATGTTTTTATTTGATTGTGTATGTTCTTATGTACACCGCCTGGGGGCTAGGTATAAGTGGGTTATAAATAACTTACCTTCTGTTTAACTTGCCGGTAATGCCTTTTGAAGGTTCCAATCAGAATTTTAGCTAGAGAAGGTGGTTAAGGATCTCTTAGCTGAGATTAAAGTACAAATGCAACATAGAAACATAAGACTGGAGAAGTATCCTACTTGTTAGAGCAGCAGGCTACAAAACAGGGAAGCCAGGGTTCAAAACCCACTGCTGCTCCTTGTGACTTTGGGCAAGTCACTTAGCCTTCCATCGCCTCAGGTACAAACTTACTGGGTCATTCATCAAATTGCGTTAGGGCCCTAACGCATGCTAAAAGGGGTCTAACACACGATAAATGCACAAATTTCATGAGTATGCAAAAGCTAGCTTTTATGCAATTGAGGGACTCCTACTGCCTTTTGTGAAAATTTATCACACACTAACAAGGGATTTAACAACAGAAATAACACCTTTCTGGTGCATTAGAGTGGAAAAATAGTTTTTACCGCAAAATAGGTGCGTTATTGCGGATATAATGGCAGCTAATATCGGGAGCTCTAAAACTAAGACTTTTCTCAGACACACCTGCACAGCCCAGCTGGGCCAAAAATTTTACCTTTTCTTACCCACCCTTCCTTCCTAAATCTTCTATGTTAGGGGCAAGTGTAATAATAGTGGGAAACTGGCTGCCTCAGTGGCCCATTTACAATGATGGAAGTGAGATTTGTGCGCACGTGTGCATTCATATCAAATAAGAAGCACATGTAGGCGCTTTCAGTCTATTTGATACCATGCACATATATGTGCCTATGTTATAATCGCTGAGGCTACTATATTACATATGCGTGTATAAGTGCCAGCATGTGCGCTCTATTTCATATATTCGCACATATGTGTGCGCAAATCCGCTTCCATCACATAAGTGGTGAAATGTTAAGGATGGGATAGTGGGTCAAGTGGATTTGTTCTGGGCTGCAAAGGGGGGGGGGGGGGTTGAGAGGAAATAAGAAGGTGAAAATGGCACGTTTTATAGTTTTTCTGATTTGCCTTTGGAATGCATAAGAGTCACTGCACTCTGAAACTTTGTGTATTTGGTAAATATGGTTGATAAAATGTTTTACACTAAAAGGGACACATGCCACCGCCATTGCCAGTTTCACCCAGGCTAGGTATTGGACTTCCAATCTCCCTAGTTTTGTCTTCCTTTCCCCCTGTTAGCCCTAACCTGTAATGGTCTGCTGACTAGCCTTGATTTTTTCTTTTATGATTTACCACCCATCCATAGCAGTAGTAACGTTAAGAGGCAGGGGACCCAGGCATGCGCCTGTGCACTTAAGTATATATGCGTATATCTATTGGCCTCCCCGATACGCCTATGCCCCATCCTTTTTTCAATATTTTTCAAATGTATGCATAGCGGGAGATACACGAGTTCTCAGGCAGCGTTGAAAACCCATTCTGCGCGTACTGACCTGACTTGTGCGTGTATCTCCTAGTCTGGATGCACAACACGCTTATGTGTCGCACACCGCGATACTGCATTCCATGATGCAAAAGCTTATTGTAGGATGCAAAATGTAAAAAATGTTCCTAACCACGCCCCTTTATCATGGCCGCTAATATACCATTTTCCCCACAATAAACATAGCAATTTGATGAATCTAGGCCTTAGATCGTGAGCCCTTTGGGGCAGGGAAATAACCTACAGTACCTGAACATAATCCGCTTTGAAATGGCTGAAAGATAGAACATAAAAAATAAAAAAGAATTTGCCATACTAGGTCAGACAGAGCCAATCAAGCCCAGTATCCTGTTTCTGACAGTGGCCAATCAAGGTCACAAGTGCCTGGCAAGATTCCAAACATTAAACAGATCCCATGCTCTATTGCACAGTGATAGGTAGTGGCTATTTCTTAATTCTACTTGGTTAATAATGATTTATTGACTTCCCTTCCAGGAACTTGTCCAAAACTTTTTTTAAACCAGGTTATGCTAACTGCCTGAACTACATCCTTCAGCAATGAATTCCAGAGCTTAATTGTGTGCTGATTGAAAAATAATTTTCTCCAAATTGTATTGAAAGTGCTACTTGCTAACTTCATGGTATGTCCCTTAAATCTTTGGAATTTTTTTGGAAGGGTAAATAACCAGTTTAGATTTACCCATTCTATTCCACTCATGATTTTATAGACCTCTATCATATCCCTGCTCTCCCCCCTCGGCTGTCTCTTCTCCAAGATAAACAGCCCTAACATCTTTAACCTTTCCTCATAGGGGAGCCGCTCCATCCCCTTTATCATTTAATGACATCTTTTAACTCTTTAAATTCAAGATCAGTTAAAAATCAGATTAGATGTTATAGAAAAAAAGTTTCAGAAGGATGTGGAATGGCAGGCAAACACACTATAGTAGTAACTAATCCTTGTCTCTACTATTTTGCTAAATAATGGCAAATTGCTTTATGTGGTCACATTACCTAACTTTTGAAATCTTTCTCATTTTCTTGTAGATAACTCAATGTTAGCTATGATAGCTTGGATATTTATACGCTGGTATAACTGAATGCGGTAAGTTTTTTTTTTCTCTTCTCTGCTAACCTTGCCACGTTGTTATGGTCCTAATATTAATATTTTCTTTTGTTTCCTTTTTTTGTAGAGACTCTTTTCAACAGTTATCATCAATCATATTATATCATATGCAACTTGTCCCTCCTGATGCAGCCCTAGCAAAACACTGTTCCGTGTCGGGGGACTGATTTTCCAATAAATGTGGTGGTAACTTGGAATTACATAATCCCTATTGTTAATTTGTCTTTAATTTTATTTTTTATGGACTGTTTGCACAAATTTCTCGCAACACACCTGCTATATTGCATAGAAAAAAGTTAACATACAAGAATAAATATCTATAAATATATATTCAATGGCTTTATCCCTAAAAAATTCTACTATCAAGTTTGGTGTGAACATTTCTTTTTCACTTAGAAGAAAAATTAAGATTTAAAATTCATACATAGCTGAATATAAATACAACAAAATACTGAACTGTGGGTTATAAGCTTTTTCTTATTGAATACTGCATGCATATACAGTATCTTAGCAGTGTTTTAACATTAATCCTTATCTTCATGCAATCATAAGTTTAAATAGAATATTGTCCCTTTTCTCAAATGTGAAATATGCTTCAATTTCAGCTCGAAAAACTGCATCATTTCAAATCTTCTTATATTTATATTACATTTTAATCTTGAACTTCAAAATGTAAATCTAATTGTTACATAGATGACAGCATCATATCCATAAACTCTGATTCTATATTATCATTCTATTTGGCTACAAATGTAAATATGCATGTTCTATCATTCTCATGAGCTACAGGAGAAGCTTCAATAACCTACATCCTAGAAATAATAAAAAATGAAGAAATAAATGCATTTAGTTCAGAAATAAATGTGCCACATTCTGGTACTTTAAAACTAAAGAGTTTATCAGTGTCATCCTTTAGGAATTCCCCTCCCTTTTATTTCTATGTCCATCCTTATATAAACAAAAGCACTCAGGCTGATGATCACAGTAGTGGAAAGCACAGAAATATGTTAATACCTAGGTCATGGATCTGACAATACATTTGCTATACACATGATGTCAAGCTTTAGGCTGTTTGGGCTGCTGTAAAAATTGGAACAATGTACATGTTTGTTACTGTGATGGCTGAGTTAAAAAGGAGGGACAGTCCCAAATACTGGCTTATGTTGCCTCACCTTCAGAACCTGAATCTGAAATGAAGTATCTATAATGAAATTGTTTTTGAACTTGTATAGTTTAAAATCAACAGGGTACAATTTATCAGCCACTAGGGGTATAAAATGGATACGGCAGACCAATGTTCAATAGACTTCAAATATACAATAAAAAATATCCAAGCAACCAAGCAATCAACACATTTAGTAGGATGGAAAAAAGCAGACTGATAAATTAAGCACTGAAATCAGCCCCTTTAAAAGAAATTATCTATTTTTTTCTGTTTTTATTTTTTCCTTTTTTAAACCTCATTCTATCTTGCTTTTCCCCTATCAAACAGAACATGATGCAATACTGTGCTCATAAAAAATTGAGGGTGCTGATTAACATCATTCTAGTGAGCTGTGAGAGTTGTTTCAGTTCAACTGCTGGATAACTACAAACACTATTCAGTCACTCCACAATTATCAAGATTGTTTGTCTTACTGCTCATCAGATGGAAGACATCTCCAGAACAACATCCTTTAAACTCAACTCTGTGAAAATGAGAAGCCGCACATATGTCATTTAACCTCAACCTGACCTCCTATTTTTCTGTCCTTTTCCACTTCATACGATTTCTCTGTTTCTATACACCCACATTTACTAGTGTACTTATTAACATCCTCCTCATGTCAGTTTTAAAAAACACTGAAAATAAATGGAGTACCTATATTTTATAACCATGGAAATCAAGTACTAATTCAGCTTATATGATACAGCTGATAAAAACACACACAGCGAAAGCCATCACACACACACTATAAATTGCTTCAAATATACGAATACATTTGCAGTCAATTACTGTAATCAAAACTACCGACATTTAAACAGCTATTTTACAACCTTGTGATAAGCCATTATTTTAAATTGGCTCCTTTCCACAATGATTCTCTCAGCAAACATTATACTCTATATGACTTTACTTTACAATACTTTAAAATTGAAAGTGAATTTAAAAACATTTTATCAGAAAAGCTGAGAAAAAGAATCAAATACACAAAAGTTGAGCATGCCATTTGCAGCTGAAGAGACAACTTCATTGGTTTAATCTTCGATTACTTAACCCTATTAAATAGGTATTGTTATTTTGTGCTAGACCTACCAATGTCATTCTTTATATACACATTTTTAAAAAAGCAAATCTGCTTACCTGTACAGAGTTCTCCATAGACAAGAGGATGAATTAGCCATTATGCATGAATGATCCTACAGCGCCAACACAAAGTTCTCACACCTCAGCAAAAGCTTTACTTAACATTTGCAGGAGTTCACATGCATGCTCACTGTCTTATGAGCTCTTTAGTATCTTCTAAAGCTTAAGCTTTAGCAAAGTAGTCAACTCTCCAAAGAGGCAGAAGCATATTAAGTATACCCAGTTCATCCTGCTGTCTACGGAGGGCCCTGTTTACAGGTAAGCAAACTTGCTTTCTCTGTCAACGAGCAGGCATGAATTAGCCATTGCATCTGGGGAGTAGCAAGCTGAGGGATGTAGAGCAGAAGTACTTACCTAGAGACAACCCAGCCACATCAAGTGGAGAGTGACCTACTAGAAGAAAAGACTGCCATAACTATTTGTCCAAAATTACTGTTTATTTGGGACAAGCTGTCCCTCTACTGTCTGGTCAAGAAGAACAGAAAACCAAGCAATAGCTTTGAAATTGTCTTCAATCACCACATTTTCTGTGGAATACATTAGCAGCTTTGTAGCCTTGGGAAAGTCACTTACCCTTGGTTATGAGAAAGGAAGACTGGATTTTCTTTGGGATCCTGCCAGGTATGTGTGACTTGGATTGGCTATTGTCAGAGATAAGATGCAGGGCTTGAAGGACCCTTGGTCTGATCCATTATAGCATTTAAGTTTCTTATGTAAGACTGAAAGACTTACAACCCCAAATTCCTCTATAAAAACAGGCTTTCAATTTAAAGATGGCTTCCTAGCTTTAAAAAAAAAAAAAAAAAAAAGGCTCTTACAAACACAATCACCATAGGATCTACTATGAATGCCCTTACTGAAAAACCAGAAGGACCATTCTAATAGGAGTACTGGCTCCTACACAGCTATTTCTTAATGCATCGTACTGAATATATAAAGTACTTCTCACTTTTCATGATCATAAAGACAGTATCCATGCAATGCCATAGACTTAATGATTTCATATTTCCTTTAAGCTGTTTCATTTTACCTATTAATAAGATTGCATATGAAGGAATCATGTAGATCGTTATTATTTTATAGATTTGTAGGTAGTTTTGCTTACAGAAAATGAAATATACTTAGGCTCAAACTATGCCCAAATGTGCATGAATACAATGTACATATGTAAAGTAACACAACACATGGAAACTAAATAAAAAATATAAGCAACAAAAAAACCCAAACCCTGAAGCAAATGAAATGACCAAATGAAATTTTGCCCATGCATACCCCATATTATATGCGAGGACAAGGGCTGCTAACAAGTCTCTGTCTAAAGCCTGAGAGGGAGCTAGCTGGACCATTAGATGACCAATGGGTTAAAAAGGCACTTAGAGATGACAAATCAAGGCAGAGAGACTAAATTAATTATTTGCTTCAGTCTTCACTGAGAAAGATGTAAGAGAGACCCATGCCAGCAAATGTGATGATTCAGCAGAACTGAAACAAATTTCAATGTACCTGGAAGATGTAATAGGGCAAACTGACAAACTAAAAAGTAGCAAATCACCTGAACTAGATGGTATACATTCCAGAGTGCAGAAAGAACTGAAAAATGAAATTGTGGATCTGCTATTATTAATCTGTAAACAATCATTAAAATAATCTATGACATCTGAAGACTGGAGGGTTGCTAATGTAAAGCCAATTTTTAGTCCTGGGTGAATTCTGCGCAACTGTGGAACGCACAGAATTCCCCCTCCAGTCCAGCTGTGCAGAATCTGAGCAGAATTTAGCAGGCCTTGGCGTGCCGCAGGCAGAGGCCATCTCACGCGTGGCAAAGATGAAGCAGGCACAGGTGTGCTGCAAACAGAGGCCATCCGCTTACAGTGAAGATGGAGCAGGCTCTGGTGAGAGAGAGAGTGTGAGTATGTGTGTGAGTGTAAGACTGCAAGCCTGGGGGGTGAGAGAGAGAGAGAGGGAGCCTATGTGAGGAGATGGTGAAGGACAGTGTGAGTGTGTATATGAGAGTGTGAGTGAGAGAGAGACTTGGAGCTGGTGTGTGTGAAAAAGGTATTGTGTTTATGTGAGGGTGCTTGTTTGTGAAAGAGGGAGCCTGTGTGAGGGTGTGTGTATGTGCAAGAAAGAGAGCCTGTGTCAAGGGATGTGTGTGTGAGAGAGTGAGCCTATGTGCAGGAGTGTGTGAGAGAGAGACATATTAAGCCTGTGTGGGTGTGCGTATGTGAGAAAGAGAGAAAGCCTGTATGAGGGGGGTACGCACGAGAAAGAGAGAGGAGCCTGTATGAGGGGGGTGCGCACAAGAAAGAGAGAGAGGGAGCCTGTATGAGGGGTGTGTGTGTGTGTGTGTGTGTATGTGCGTGTGTGTGCATGTGCGTGTATGTGCGTGTATGTGCGAGCAATGGCCACGTGCGTGGGAAGAAGAGACATGCTGAAGTACAAGAACCTGTATGTTTAAATGAGAGAGAACATATGTATGTATGATTAAAAGCCTGTGTGTATAAAAGAGAAAGAGAGCATGTGTGAATTGTGTGATTGAGAGCCTACGTAAGTGAAAGAGAGAGAGAGCATGTGTTTGTGTGTGTGACAGAGCCTGTGTCAGCGAGAGAGCTTGTGTGTAACAGAGAGAGGAAAAAGTTGCAAGTAACCCCCCACCTCCCTTCCTTATTCACAATAATCTCAGGGCACTTAGAAATTGAACCTTTCCAGGTATGGAGACCAGAGCATCTTTTTTATCATTATTTTTTTTTTAATTATTGGGTCTTTGTGTTTGCTGTTTTGAAATATTGTATTGGTGTCTGGAAATTTTTGATATGAGTTTTTAATTATTGGACATTCCAATTATCTTTTTGTTAGTATGGTTTTACTGCTATTGATTTTATATTTTTTGATTTGTTTTCAGGACTGGTGATGTTTCTTTTTTTCCTTTGTTGCACTACATACTGTCTGTTTTATTGTGGTTTCCAGTTCAGTTTTGGTCTGCATGTTTCTATTTATGCTTTATGGTCTCTTTATTCTGTGTTGGTGAGGGTCTGCACTTGTGACTGAGGTGAGATATTCTGCTGGCATGTAGTTTCTGGGTAGGGCTCTATAGCAGCCTGGTTTATTCCATTTTCCTAATAGGAGTATTGGAATTTTAAGGCCTGGTGTAATATTTTCAGTGTTGCCTTTTCTTAGGTAAGGTGGTTATTGTTTGATTGCTGGAAATTGGTATTGTTTTGGTTCATTATTTATGTAATTTCTGTTCAGAAAGAGTACTTATCTTTCCCTTGTGTCATTCTTAATTTAAAAAAAAAAAAAAAAAAAAAAAGCCTGGTATTACTTTTAGTTTTGCCATGGATTATAATGAGCAGTGTGTCACCCATGTGAGAATTGTCTGTCAGGTGTGTGCTGATGGGAAAAAGGCTGAACACTACTGCACTAAGATGTGCCATGTATGCCCCAGTTTTTCTTACCCTCCCTCGACATTCCAACTGGAAGTCAGAAAAGGCAAACACCACAAGGAGGCAGACCGCTAGACTGCAAGGTAAGAACAAGGTAGATGGTATATCTCAACCCCAAGCGAATAACTGACTGCCGATTCCAGAAGAGAGTTATCCACCAAGATAGAGCTCTCAGCCTGCTTCGAACACCTGAAACTGAGGGCGAATCCCCCAGGGAAGAAATCCAGAAACATTCCATCAAGAGACAGGATTTCTCACTGGCCTGGAAACCCTAAAGGTACCAGGGCAAGGTCAGTGTGATCTCGGAACAGACTTTCCCCCAAACCTGGCTTAGATATTAATACCTCCACCATGATTGTATATACTTCCCCCATGGAAGCACTTGGTCCAGTAAATGGAACAACCATTGCATGAACCATGAGTCCCCTGTCCGCAGACATGGTTATCCCTAAAATGGGGACATATAGCTTGTGTAAGCCACTGCAACCAAACAGTAGCACCCCTATTGCGAGGTTCCTTGTCCCCCAACTCCCTCAGATATGAATATGATAGGTTGAAAAGCATACTTGCCAATTAGATGGACTAGAACCCTCCTCACTGTGGTAGGGTCCCGCAGGTGAGAATGACTGGCAATAGTGGTCCTCCACAAAAAAACACCCATTGAGCTCAGCAGGCATCAAAAGTGACTCCTGGATAGGAGAAATCCATAATCTTCACTGGGAAGCTACCCCGAAGAGACTCCTAATACGAGGGGAATCTGAAATGGTTCTCTCACGAACTAAACCTGCTTTGCCTTAGGACAACCTAACAAGAGTGCTACTGCCTGACCAGTTCTCAGATCCTGTGAGGAACAGAGAGAGGCTTCCAGTTAGAAGCCGTGACATCCCTTCTCCAGGAAACTGAGAACAAGGGACACCCCCTTATAGGGGTGGACAACCAGGTGTCCAGAGGGGGATCCATAAGAGTCACCCTGGAAACCCAGTCATATCTCCCCTTCCTGAAGGGACAGGAAAGCAATGGGAATCGGGGCCTCATGATCCCAAAAATTCTTAACTCTCCAGGTGAGAGCTGAGTTACAGTCACTGATTGCTGAGGTTCAGAAGTGACCAATCTACCACTTGCAGCCACCCTCAGATAGGGTAGGCCACCCTGGTAATCAATGGAGAGACCCAAGCAAAAATGTTTCAGTGACCACCGCTGCTGTCCCTTGGTCCTAGCCTACAAGGAGATGCACCTTGCAACCACACAGCTACGTGGAAAAAAAAAAGAGACCATCAGAAGCCAGTGAAGCTGCTTTAGAATAGGAGAAATATGCTTACTGTAATTAGCACCTGTAAGAACAAGGGCTATGGCATTTGAAACCAGTTGTAGGCAGGAAACTTTTTTTTTTTTTTAGGCGTACAAGTATACTGTTGTGGTAATCCAAGCAGGTCAATACAAATACTTGAACACCACCACAACCTGATCCTTCAACAAAAAAGACCTATGTTGTCTATTACACATTGAAGATACATAATTTTGAACCACTGCTGCTTTGATCTTATCTCCAAAGATATTAGTGCCATTTCAAGGCAGGATAGTGAGTTTTTCTTGTCTTAGGTCTGGAGGCTTATAACTATGCAAGTCTGCAAGCAACAATGCCTATTATGCAGATCCTTGATGCTGTTTCAAAAGCATTATAGGTTGAACTAATCTTGTGTTTTCCACATTCCACACCCTTGTCTGATACTGACTCTAGGGGGATCAATGCTTCTCCTGTGGGAGATGCTCTGACATGTCCTTCACTTCTCTCAGAATGTTTTGCTTACACTGGCCAATGTAGAGTTGGAAGGATGCTATTCGGGCTTTGAGCATAACACCCTGTTAATCTTTCCTTCTAATAAGGCCAAGAATATGAGAATCATTCCCCGAGGGCACCAAAGAGTCTGGTTTTAGCATTTTGACATCAGATTCAACCTTAACTGAATGTTGAGGCAGTTACTTCTTGAATCCAGGAGTCTTTTAAACTGTATATTGCATCCACCTTCTTATTTAACAGGTGATACTGAGGGGGAAGGGGTCTCCATATTCTCATCTCTGTCTCCTGAAGGATCTCATGGACAGAAACTATCACAATTTCTTTGGGAGGGGTCCATGAACTGCAAAATATTAAGAATTTTTGCCCTGGACTCTTCTGTAAATTGAATGGAATGGTTCTGCCATTCACCTTACAAAGTCAGTGAAGGAGATATCTTCTGAAGAAGACCCACTCTTTTCCTGTGGAGTAGAGGAGGATCCGAGGAGAGATCTGTTGACTCCTCCTGATCAGATCCATAAGCATAACCAAGGAATACTCAGATTCTGAGCCAGAACCATGGGTTTGCACTGTGGTCCAAGTCTGCATCTAGCTAGAAGACAAGTCCTTTAAGAATACTTCTTGTCTGTTTGTATCTAAACCCCAATGAATTTATGTGCCTTTGGAAAGCTTCCTCCTCCAGTACACTCAAAACTGACAACAGTGCAGTGGTACCTGATTCCATTCCACGAACCAGCAGCGGGATTCTTCTACCAGATGTTATTGGAGTCATCAGCAGAGATTAGACTTCAGTTTGCATGGCTATTAAAAATGTTAATGTACTGATGTTCCTAACTATGGTCCAGTGTTGCTTGGATTCTTTCCAAATCCTCCTCAAAAGCTGTTGATGCCAATACTGCATGGGACGCAAAAGACATGGTCATGACTTCCTGGACATCTGAGAGAGATCAATAACTGGTATCTGGGCCCTTAGAGGTGGATGCAATTCCCGAAAACATCACAAGGGAGACCTGCCCACTCTGCAGGAACATTTAAGGGGATTTATGTACACAACTAGAATCTTCCTGTTCCCATCATGTAATGACAGACACAGATACTTCTTAGCGTTTGCCTGATGCTTAATTTTAGTACTCTTTTATGCCAGTATCAAAGAAGTGGAATCCTTCCCATTAATCACATAGGGAAAGTTAGATGATGGTATCTCTCTCTGGCCTCTATGCCTGATGTCGAGGGAAATTGACTCTGCCTCGATATTGATGTATCGGATGGGCCAGTCTTTCTTTTCCCAAACAGCTTTCTCTGGGGGTCATTTTTCATATGTGGAGCTCACCAAGACATTGTGGTCACCCCCTAGACAGCAGACACATCTATCATTGGGATCTGTGATAGACATGATGTGACTGCACCAAGGGCACTTGTTGAAGCCATTGACCCTCTTCTTTCTGGCTCATTGGATGAAAAATTACAGAGATGAAATCAAATGACTCGATTTACACAACCAATATTGCTTGTTACACCATTACCAGTGCACAGGACAACTTGAAAAACAACCAAAAACCTAAAGAACCTAAAAGGCCAAAGATGAGGTGAAACAAGACAACCCTACAAAGTTATGAAAGACTAAAACATTTCAGAGAAAAAGAATATGACTGTTGGGATCCAAAGAAAACCAACCACCAAAGGGGACATACAGATACTCAAAAGAGCATGTCTAAAGCTACTAAAAGCTATGAAGTAAAACTTCACCAACCCGGTTTCCACTTCATACCTTCATAGTCTTAACTTTGGAGAAACAAATCATCTAAAAAAAAAAAAAAAAAAAAGTCCACCCCTCCCCACACCTTGATTTTCACATCATACCACAGGAAGGATGTATTCAATATAATTTTAGATCTCCACATGATTTATGTGATGCAGCATAAAGGTGCAGATTGCAATCAACAGTACATATACACAACTACTCAACTTTGAACTTGCTTCAAAGCTGCTCAACATCTGCATTTCCTGAACCATATCCTCACTGGTCTAAGAAACAATCACATTGAATAGGTAAATACAAGAGAAATGCTCTATTTAAAGCCAAACACTAGATCCAATGGATTAAATTTAGAAGGGACTATGAGGCTGATATTCAAACAAAGCTTTGAACAGATAACTTATCCAGGTAATGTTAGCCAGATAAGTCATGTAGCATATTCAGTAGGATAAATGTCCCACTGAATAATCCTGATTAAATGTATCCGAATACTGTTAGTTAGTTAGTTAACTTTAACTCTAACCAGATATCTTTTCGTCACCTCATAATGTCAGATGTCTTTACTCTTAACTGGCATATTCAAATATAGCTGGTTAAGCAGTGATAGGTCTTTAAAAAAAATAAAAAGTGACTCAAGTGGATATGGGTACCCAAATGGATCCTCCAACTCACAATAAAATAAACAAAGTGGGTTTTGTGGGATGGGGAGAGCCTTCGGCCCCACATAACTTTTTTTTTCTTTTTTGCACTGAGAATGGTGGGATCTAATTCAGATGGCTAAGCCCACTTGAGTCTTTTTTTTTTTTTTTTTTTTAAAGATCTATCACTACTTAACTAGATAAATTTATACCTGATGTCAGCCAGATTTGAAGATAGCCCATTAACTTATTCGACTAACTCCAATATTTGATATGGCTAACTCAACCCTGCTCTAGAATGCACCTGTTACAACCATTATGTATCTGACTAACGTTTAGCTGGATAATGACTTATCTACCTAAACGTTTGCCAAACAAGTAGAGTATATTCAAATCTCAGCATTTAGAAAGATATATACGTTATCCAGATAAATGCAGTTGAATATTGGCCTCTATATCACTAGTGTTTTCCTGGGAATAGATTACCATCCAAAGAACTGCAGAAGAATGAAAGGATGGATCGGTTAAAATGGACTTTATTGAAACTTTGCAAAGTTTCAATAAAGTCCATTTTAACCGATCCATCCTTTCATTCTTCTGCTGTCCGCCACATTGGATCGGTTACCGGTTTGTTTCCTTGGACCATCCAAAGAACTGGGCATGTTCTTAGAACTTTTAAAATATCAGACATTGTTTCTTCATTTGACCTTAGCTAGCCTGGGAAGACAAACAAATATTCCAGCAGGTTCTCAAAAGCAGAAGTCCTTCTTAGCATCACCACTAAGAAGCTAAGACAATTAGGGTGCTAGGTTTAAACCTTATCAAACTTTATGCAGTCATCACATCGATACATATAAAAACATAAATGCAGCAGAAACAAAATAAAAGTAACACTATTTATATGCCAGAAAGATATAGGTTAAATATACAAGGACAAAAATAATGGTTACATGAGAGAATTACCAAAAGAGGATTCTGCATTTAGCTATCTATTTATCCTAGCAATTATAACCTTTCAGTGACTTAGCAGATAGGATTTAATCCACCTGAAAAGAAAAATAAACCATGGCCTTTGAAGCTAGCACACATTTCTTGCTTACCTCACCCCACACAAAATAACTGTTCTGTTCTAATTCACTTCTTTTGATTCAAATGAAACGGTTGAATTTACCCCCAAAATAAATCTAACAGCTCTCAGCTGTGCTGAAAAGTGTGAATGAAGGTTTGCACAGAAGAAAGCACCCTTAATATGCTCAAACAGAACAAAAAATGCCTAAAATGTCAAAAACTGTAAAATATATTGAGCCAAAAGCTTCAAAAAGATGAGCAAAATGAATTCAAAACAGATTTAAACTCTACTCTGGTAAATGATGAAAATCTTTTGGATGGACCAACTTTGATACCTTTAAAAAAAAAAAAAAAAAAAAAAAAGAATAAATGAGGAAATTTCTTGCCCTGCATATATCTCTCGATTATGGATAAAGCAAACACATGCAATCCCCACGCCTTATCCAATCTTACAAAAAAGAAACTACATGTCTTAATACTGGTGTCAAAAATAACTAAACAACTTCTCTTGCAATACCTCAAGCAACCCTCTGGCAAGTAATAAGAAAGGTTTTATTAGCAGATATGTTCCTTAATTTTAGCAACTTTATGATTACTTTGCTATTTTTTTTTAATGATTTCCTTTCAACTTCAAAGTTGCCAAATGCAGGAACTCAACCTGAATGAAGAATTGACCTTTGACTTAGAATGCATTTGGACAGAGCCAGTATGAGAAGGCCTGAGACAGACTGTTCTATCAGATCTGGAAACTGAGAACTTTTTATCAATACAATCTACAGAATTTATTTTGCAGATTGAATCTGGATCCATTTGGACACCTGATGAATCATAGTTCAAATCAGTCAAAGACATAGTAGGAAAATGCTAATGCATTAGTGACTACTCCAAAAGATTTCTTGTGTCTGCTGAAAAGTCTTGGAACAGTTCTTTTTATCAAGAATATCATTTGATCCTTAAGTGGGACTCCCCACTTTTGGCAACGGAAACTAAAGGAAACTTGTTTCAGTTCCTGTCCATCTGCTTGTAATTTGAACCTGTTTAGTCAATCTGTCTGTGGGTTCAGATGACAGACTACAGAGATTTCTCCACCCAAAGCAAGTGAGCATGCCCCATAGGTCAGGAGACTCTTGCTCAAAGTACTGGGGGTTTTGTGGCTGTTATATAATGGATGTTAACATGGAAGCTTATTACTCCCCTCTGGATTCCTGTATGAAAGGAAGCCTACTATGTAACTTTACAGAAAAAGAAATCCCACAGTGTCAATGGTTCTCCCAGGGGTTGAGACAGAGAAGTATGGAGAATGTAATTTCAGGTAGGCTGAAATTACAGGGTTATTATAAACAGATTACAAATAATATCTTACTTTAGTAATAATCACCCTAAAATAACTGCTTTATTTTTCAGAACAGCTTTAGAAAGATAATCAAGAGTAATATTTCTTCAGTTTAATACAGTTAAGTTTATTCTAATGTCAATTTCACAATACAATAACTGAACTCCAACATGTCTCTTCTTTACAAATTATTCTGTCAAGGAATCCATATTCTGGTTAAGTATTTAATGTTACAGAAGCGTTCCCAACCTTTTCAAGCCCAAGGCAAACATACATTAACAAAAATGTGTGGCACACCAGGCTTCAAGAAACAGGCCATGCAGACATGGTAAGGACTCGTATAGTTAAAAGAGCTAAGGAAATACTGAAATCAGGCCCCCCAGTCTTTCTTCCCAAAATTAAGGGGTAGAGCGGGTGGAGACACAGATGAACTCATTACAATAGGCTAGTTCTCTCTACATACAAGTGCAGGAGAAGGGAGAAGTCCTGTGTTGCAGGTAGCCAGCTCAGTAGTTAACCCAGCTGCAGTAGGTGCTACCAGATTGTCTCCACTGCTGCTGCTCCTAACTCTCAGAATGAGTCAGATATAGTGCTCACGACATTTTCTGTCTCACTCAGCCTGGAGATAAGACAAACACTAGAAGAGTTCAAAGAAAGAAGCTCAGGAAGGGGAAGATGAAGTGGTACTGTGCGCGTCGCATAAAGCAAAGCTCAGCTATCCATGCCCTGCCTGCTGCCCTTTAATTACCAAACAGCATGGCTCATGCTATATCTAGGCAGAAGAGGCATACATGTTCTCTGACATGAGCTCCTACATGTTTAAGCCACCCCTGGTGTCTCCTGGCGATATGAGTTTGAGAGCAGAGCCAAGGTGCTGGTCTGGATCTGAGCATCAGGCAATGGTGACTTTTCTGGGGCACACTGGTTGAGAAACATTGTGTCACAGAATGTTCAACTGAAAAAAAAAAGTTGAAGCAGGTGACAAAATCCCTTTAACTATACAGTTTGCCAATTTTCTACTTACTTTAATGCCTTACTTTGCAAATCTTTTTCAGAGGTATCAAAAAGTAATAGTTGTGGTTTAAGTACACTTTTACAATTTAATTTTTTCACAGGTGATACACTAACTTCTTAAAGTTTTGATTTGCTTTTCTAGATTACTCTTTACATTAATGGAATACTCAGAGGTAGGCATATACCTCTTCTCTTGGTTTTTCAATTGAACTCAGTTACAATTTGAATAACTCTGGCCAGAATTATGTATATTTGTCTTAATAGCTCATGTGACTGGTGCCAGAAATATAATGTTTCTCAGTGATCCTAGCAAGAAATATGATGGCATGGATTGTAGTCTTTGATCTCTAGCTGTAGGCTCTTACAACCCTTTTGACTCTTGGCGCATCTAACCTTATTCTCATTCTAATAAAATCTTTAAATTTTATCCCTAGTTCTCTTCACTCAATAATTTGTCTTGTCTGCCCTGATTAGATTGTAAGCTCCATGGAGTAGGGACTGTCACTTATGTGCCTCTGTGCAACACTACATACAGCTTGTGGCACTATATAAATATAATCGTAATAAGATATTGCTAGGGCTGTTAACTCCTTTCCAACACCATGACAGCCTTTACCTTTCACAACACCAGCAACACAAATTTTCTCCTCAAAAAAAATCACATCAGACATTAACATTCCTCTGACGGTCACTTTTTTTTTTTTTTAGTGTTTCTAAAAGTAACAGACTTCTCAATTCATGGAAAAACGCAAGGAATAAAACTAGCTTACAGATTAGTCAATCACTCAGAATTCTGCATGTTATTTTGCTAATAATGTCGATTTCAACAGCATGTAAGAACAAACCATCTAGGGGAAGAGAAGGGGCACTTGACCATCGTTTGTTCCCACTTACCACTGTGAAGTGAGTGAGTGGCTTTTCCATCACTGCCTAGTGCCTGCAGCTTATTCCCTCACAATGTGTGATGTCACTTCCAGTGCACCCCTATTTTAGACCTGATGCAGCAATAGAGATCTGGGGTGAGAAGGAATGCTTGACCATCATTTGGTCCCACTTACTGCTGTGACGTGAGCAAGAGGCTTTGCCATCATTGTCTCGTGCCTGCAGCTGATTCTCTCGCAGTGTGACATGTCACTTCTGGGGCATCCCTAATTAAGATTTGGTGTGGTGGCACAACCCTTTGTGCTGAATTGTTGTTTTTTTGTGGAGTCCGTATAGTCGAAATTGGTAAGAAACAGAAAGGATCAGTTCGAGCTCTCCCATCTGGGCTAGCTCCTCCAACCTCTCTCACCCAATTGACATTAGACTTCTTTGCTGTACAGAGGTCTTTTCCTGGAGTGTTAGAGCTTGGAAATTTTTCCACTCCGTCAGAGTCCTTTGTCTCCCTAAGCCCAGGCTTCCTACTCTTCAGTGTCTGGAGTTGGAAGAGAAGCTGGGATTATTACTTCTACTCCCTTATCTCCTCTAGATGGGCAAACATCAGCAACTGGAGCCACGGGTAGTGTGGCTCACTCAGAGAGAGAGAGAATGTGTGTGCAATTAAGTCATCATCTTAGAGATATTGTGGAATGCCATTGCTAAAATGGAGCAGTCCCTGACTTTAGAATTGATTCTAGGCTTGCCAAAAGTTAGGAGCTATTTCAACTGTTAAACATTCTTAGTCTATAAAAGATTTTGTAGATAAATTTAAATGCTTGGAAGAAAAATTAATATCAATCAGTTGATTTGCTCTCTTTTTTTCTTTATAATGCAATAACAAGGCCTCAAACTATATAATTTGAAAATTAATAAAGAGATAATTAAAAAATAATATTAATCCATCCAATCAAATTCATTTTCAACTCCACCTCGGAGCTGGATACATTTCCTCCACTTAAAAAACTTGAATTCTTTTAGTTAGAATGTTGAAAAGTAACATAACAGATCAAGGTCACACTTGCAAATCCTTTTCCTTACAAAATATTTTCTAAGTGGCTTATTATCAACTTTGTCAATGGAACCTTTGCAAATTAATTCAATAGGGTCTCAATTTAACTTCTTAATGTTTCTCACATCCTCTCAAACCTTTCATTTTCAGAAGCACAATAAAACTGGTTGCAGGCTGCTGAACAATTTTCACTCAGAGAAATGTCAAGCAAATTTTGATCTCTCCATAGATACATAAGGAAAACCATTTTCAAGAGGTTGACGTGACTAAACAGTCCTCCAGGTGTGGGAAAACCTGAATTCCCCGACGATGCAGGTGTGCTGCTACCACTGCAAGGCATTTGATGAAGTCTCTCAGAGCCACCAACAGGCTAAATGGAAGTTCCTTGTATTGATAATGGGAAGAATCCACCTTGAAGAGAAGTTAGCATCAGTAGGAAAGATGGACGGGTATGTGGGCATACACATCTTTCAAATCAAGATACAGAGTAGAATTGGGTTGAGTAAATTTATTTTTAATTTTTCGTAGTGCAGATATTTGTTCAGCAATCTCAAATCCAGAAAGGGCCTCAATCCTCCTGATTTCTTGGAGATGAAATAATTGGGAGTGTATACCTTGCTCATGCTGGAACTGGCACTATCACACATTGTTGAAGGAACAATTGCCCTTCCAAATTAAGTTGTGTTAGGTGAGACAGATCTGAAATGAGAGTCAAGCAATGTGGAAGGGATGACAGCTGGAATAAATGCAAACTGTATCCAGACTTCACAATCCTGAGGATTGAGAAGCTATTGCTTATCTGGCACCACAAATTCAGGACGGTCTGGTTTCTTTTTCCCATAGAGATGAAGAACTGTTGAGAGTTTAGTGAGATCAAAAACTGGATCCAGGCTTAGGTTGGGCCTGTTGTGTCGTCTTGGAATGACTGTGCTTCCTCTGGTAAGGTCTGGCCAGAAATTATTGTTTTCATTGAGCTGGAAGAGGCTGAGAGAAGTATGCAAATAAGTGGGTTAACTCTTTCAGCTCTTCTGAACCTAATAGCGATAGTTCACTGATCCCCAATACCAATGATGAAGACAACACAGGAGAAACACCAGGGTGCACCATCTCTGAATGCCTAGACTCTGCTGCAATTGAGTGGGAAGATGAAGAACTTTGTAAGCAAGGGTTCTGATGATGTGTTCACCCCAATAAGTGAGACAGGGATTTCAGTCTGAAGAAATCACCAAAGCGAAAGTGGAAAGGAACAGCTGGAAGTTTCCTTCAGTCTCCCAATTCAGAGAGGTAAAGAAATTCTTTACCATAGCCACAATCTGGTCGCATGACTGACGTATCCCTCTGATCAGGTGTAGGAGGTAGCACGTTCTCTTCAGAAACTAGAATGGGTTCCTGTTCAAGAATAGGTGGTCTTTTGGAGGCAAGTGGTACTATGGACACACCAGATCTGGAATCTTCAAATGGAAGCCCTTCACCAGTACTCATGAAGGCATGAGGGGTCTTGTAATTGAAGGTGGCAATGTTAACCCACAAAGGCGCATTTGTATATTTTTCCCAGCAGCCCCTGCAGAGGACTCCGTAGGACACTGCGAGCCATTCAGGCTTCTGCTCCCACAGCTCAAACTTTCACAGGCCCTGCAGTCTTCCAGCAGGAGAGTACCAGAAGGTGTGTGCCAATAGGTGCTGCCTCATCACCCCTTACTATAAGTTACCAACAATAGATTTAATTCACTAACAGTGAATTATTTCAAAACAAAAGTCAATAAGGTGTGTAATCGGGTATTTGTAAGTAGATTAAATGTACTGTTTTCAGGGTTCCTTACAGACAAATATAAATCAATAGACTAAAGGTACTTTACATTAGTTATAATAGCACTACTGCCCTAGAAATTTTAAAATCGCTAACGCCAACAAAATTAAAATGCATTCAGTAGTTCATGAGCAAGAGGGGGGGGCTACCCAATGCCACATATATGATTATCTATCAGCTGGTGAGAGGTTTTGTATGCGTACTTGGGGTAAAGAGCTCTGAGCTCTCAGAGAACAAGTCCCGATCTCAGGAGGTTAGAATGGCAGACCTGGAGAAGCCAAGGGAGACAAAGGTATACAGTGGAGACCTTCAGGGACATAGTACATTAGGAATGCAGATGGGCAGTTCTATAATGAAGCAGGGTGAGGTAGCTGCCTCAGGGGACAAAATTTCGGGAGCAGCAACAAGCATTTCGAGAATACCCCTGCAGTGGCTGCCTCAGCCTCACTTTATATTTGCACTACTAAGGCCAGCAGGGCTCCCAGGCCACAGTTCCACAAAATGAAGTGCTTGTGGGGGTCTCCACTCATTGCCACCCATGAAAGAACCTTGTGGGTGCAAATGCTGGCAGTGTTCTCACTCCTTACCAGCAATGCAGCTTGGACCCAACTGGCACACTGGATGACTTGCTGGCGGGGTTCTCATTCCTCATCAGCAGGAAGACAACGCTGTGGGTGCCACTGAATGAAGTACTGCAGTGTTCCAACTCCCTGCCAACAGGAAGACGACCCCACAGTGGTTCTAATCCCGGTATGGCAATGATTGAGGAGGAGAGGACGAGGCCATGTGTGCGACTGTAAAAGAGAAAGAGGCAGCTTGCGTATGTGCATGCGTGTGTGAGTGAGAGAGAAGCAGCTTGCGCGTGTGCAAGAAAGATAGCCAGATTTCTTGTGTATGTGTGTGTGAGAGAGAGAAAGATAGAATAAAAGTTTGTGTAGTCCCCCCCCCCTCTCCGAATACATGACAATCCCAGTGACAGAAAATCCAAAAATGGAGAACGTGGAATTTTTGTTCTTATTATTTTTAATTGTTGTATGTTATTTGATGTGTCTTTTAAAATATTTTATTGTTTTTTTTTGAAAATTTTAAAACTTTTTTGTTTAATTATTGGATGATGTTCTGTTCATCAGCTGTTTTTGAATTTTTTTTTTTATAGTTTTACTGTTATGATTGATGTATTATATTTTGTGATTTTATTATTGTTTTATGAGATTTGGTGGTGTTTTTGTTTTTCCACTATTGCACTGCATGAAGTCTGGCTTCCAGTTCAGTTTTTCTCTGCAAGTTTCTATTTTTACTTTGCAGCATTTTTATTCTGTGTTTGGTGAGGGTCTGTCTATGTTCTGCATGTGTGACAAAGGTGAGGTATTCTGCTGGCATTTAATTTATGTGGAGGGTTTTATAGCAGACTGGCTTTTTTGTTTTCTTAATAGGAATTGTAATGTTTTAGGGTCCGGTGTAATATTTGCCATGTTGCCATTTTTAGGTAGGGTTGTTTGAGTGCTGGCATATAGTGCTGTTTTGGTATTGGAGGTTTATTAAATTGTGGCTTTCTGAGGGCCAAGCCCTCATCAAACACACTTGGCAATAGGCTTAATACCATATGGGTTCAAAGTGTCTTTTTGCAATGTTTTCTGATTGACACCATAGCAGTGTGTGTTGCTGTGATATTTTTACCTCAGATGACTATGAATGTCCTTTTTCATGTAAAATCTGTTAAATGCATAACTTTTTAATTATGTATGGTGAGGGCTGAGAGGAAAGGGATACAAGGCAGTAAAGTTCACTTAGAGCACTTAATAACCTTGCACCAGTCTGGAGACACCAAACACAAGGGCAAATGCTAGGAAAACGGAAGTAGGTCGTAAGGTTCCTGGGAGTGTGTGGTAGGGTTGCCAGCTTCCTAGAAATATCACTATCTGCCAACTCCTCTGGGAACTCTAACTCTTGCTTTCCTTCTTCTGTATTTCAAATCATTGAAAGGGACAGACTCCAAGGGTTCCCCCACTTGGCCCTCTCAATGATTTGACCTGTGCTATAACTTGGAAGAGGGGAGTGCTCTCTCAGCCCTTACCTCAAGCAGCAGATTGCTTTGAGCACTCCTGACTGGGTTGTCTGGTAGCTCTTGGTAACTTGCCTGCCTGGTGCGAAGGTGGACAACCTCATGTGTCACCTAGACAGGATTTTAGATAGTGCTAGGGAGAAGCCAGCTCTCATGGAACATGTGGGCACCAATAAGATAATTAAGGCTTGGAAGGGAGATTGTGGAAGTCAAATTTAGACTCTTGGAAGAAGTTGAAATCCAGAAACTCCAAGATAACATACTTTTCCCATGCGGACACGAGAGGCTGGCAGAGCTCCAGAGTCTCAATGCGTGGATGAGACAATGGTGCAGAAAGAGGGCTTTAGTACTGTTAGGAACTAGGCAACATTTTGCGAAAGGGAGAGCCTAATCTGAAAGGATAGGCTCCACCTTAACTTGGGTGGAACCAGGCTCCTGCCGCTAACCTTTAAAAAGAAGATAAAGCAGTTTTTAAACCAGAACATGGGTGAAAGCAGAGAATCATTCAGCAGCATATGGTTTGGAGGAAGGTATCGTCAACGGATACTAAACTAACAAACGAGTTAAGGCATCCTGATAGTGATTCAAATAAAAGCAAAAATAGTCCATTTGCCTTAAAGTAAAGAACCATCCGAGTTAAAAGATTCCAAATTACCCCGTCAACTGATAAGCAGATTGTTAATACAAACAAAAAATATACTTTAAAATGCCTTTATGCTAATGCCAGAAGTCTAAAAGGTAAGGTGGGAGAGTTAAAATGTATAGCACTGAAAGAAGAATTAGACATAACTGGCATCTCAGAGCCCAGGTGGAAAGAGTCTAACCAATGGAACAGTGCTATGCCAGGGTACAAATTATATTACAATGATAGAGTGGATCAATTTAATGGAGGGCTGGGGCTTTATGTTAGGGATGGTATAAATTCCAACAGGATAAAGAACTTGCAGGAGACTAAATATATAGTAGAATCTTTATGGGCGAAGAGGAAAGAGTATACTGGTGAGAGTATAATCATCCATCTTTCAAAACTGAGCAGATGGACAATGAAGTACTAACAGAGAAGCTAACAAATATGACAGCACAGAAATAATGTTGATATTTCAATTACCCCAGTATTGACTGGGTAAATGTAATATCAGGACATGCTAGGGAAGTAAAGTTCAAGACGAAATAAATGCTTCATGGAGCAGTTGTTCCGGAAACAAGAGGAAAGGGGGAGCCATTTTAGACCTAATTCTTAGTGGAACACAGGGTTTGGTGCAAGAGGTAATAGTGATGGGCCACTCTGCAACAGTGATCATAATGTGATAAAATGTGACAGTCATTAAATCTACAGTTTTAACATTAAACTTTCAAAAGTGAGACTTTGATAAAATGAGGAAAATAGTTAGAAAAAACACATGAAACACAAAACATGGCTTAGAATTCTCATCATTTCCTTAGAGATCCCCTGTATTTATCTCATGCTTTCTTAAATTCAGATACTGTTCGTCTCCACCACTTCCACTGGGAGGCTGTTTTACACATCCATCACCCTTCTCTGAACAGAAATATTTCCTAAGATTACTCCTGAGTCTACCCCCTTTCAACCTCATCTCATGACCCCTTATATTCTAGAGCCTCATTTCCATTGAAAAAGGCTCGCCTCCTGTGCATGGAAAACTTTGAGATATTTGAATGTCTCTATCATAACTCCCCATCTCACCTTTCCTCTAGGATATACATGTTTAGATCTTTGTCTATTCCTATATGCTTTAGAACCAAGACCATTTTAATAGCCACCCTCTGCACTGACTCCATCCTGTTTATATCCTTTTAAAGGTGTGGTCTTCAGAATTACATACAGTATTCCAAGTGAGGTCTCACCAGGGAACTATACAGAGGCAGCTAAAATGGTTTACACCAGGCATGGTCATTGTTTAAAAATACCATCTTGGAAGCCCAGACCAGATGCATTCCACGCAAACTGATGCACTTAGGGAAGAGTAACCCAAATTATGGTTGTACAATGCAAGGTTCCACATTAGGAGTCACCACTCAGGAAAAGGATCTAGGTGTCATCATTGAAAATACATTGAAATCTTCTACTCAGTGTGCAGCAGCAGCCAAGAAAGCAAATAGAATGCTAGGAAACTAATGGAGAATAAAACAGAGAATATCATAATGTCTCTGTATCACTCCATGGTGTGACTTCATGTTGAGTATTGTGTGCAGCTCTTGTCCCACATCTAAAAAAGAAAATATAGCAGAATTAGGAAAGGTATGGAGAAGGGTGACCAAAATGATAAAGGGGATGGAATGATTCCCCTATAAGGAAACGCTAAAGAGGGTAGAGCTGTTCAGTTTGGAGAAAAGACAGCTGAGGGGGGATATGATAGAGGTTTATAAAATCATGAGTGTAGCAGAATGGGAAAATTTAAACTGGTTATTTATTCTTTCAAAAAATACAAAGAATAGGGGACACTCTGACGTAATAAAAAATTACACTCAAAACAAATCAGAAAGAATTCTTTCACTCAACACACATTTAAATTCTGGAATTCATTTCTGGAGGACATGGTTAAGGCAGTTAGCGTAGTTGGTTTTAAAAAAGATTTGTACAAATTCCTGGAGAAGATTATAAACTATCATTAACTAAGAATACTTAGGAAATAGCCACTACTTATCAATGCGTGATAGCAGCATGGGGTCTATTTAGGATTTGCCAGATACTTATAACATTGGCCACTGTTGTAAACAGGATACTGGGCTTAATGGACCCACAGTCTGACCCAGTATGGCAATTCTTATGTTCTAACCATATACTAAGTTGTAAAATTCTTGATAAATAGTTGATTTTGCATTATTCTGCACAGGAACATTTCCAGAGTACTGCAGAAGCCAGCTGTTCAGCATATCTTCTCCTTCCGGCAGCATATAATGAACTGCCAGCAGAAGCAGTTAGCTGGTGCCAGGTTGTTAAAATGAAAGCTAAAGAGCCAGGAAGTACAGAAGTGTGATTGTATTTATTCATTTCATTTTTTTAGGTGAAAAAAGGCTAATTTAGAGCTGGGGAATTGCGCAATTTATTTATTCTTTAAAACTTTACACTTTTTGTTATAAAATTTGTGATTCAGGTTTTCTTTGGTCATTTCACCTATTTTTTCAACATCTCCTTCCTAGAGACTATTCTGATGTTAATGCTTTATATTTTGGAGGATTGGAAGACTATATTAAAGCTACCTTTCTGGTTAACTGCAATGGAGCAGAAGTCCATTTTTTTTTAAGATAAGAGATTTGTTAACTCCATCGGATACTACTGCTCAATGATTTAAACAGCTGATTGCGGAGTTTCTTTTTTAACAATAGAACAGCAGGGTTGTGCCATAAAAGAACTTTATCAGACGTTGTGTAGAGTTTAAAGTCACAAATTGTCATGATGTTTTTTGGTAAATACATTGAGATGTTTTCCTTTTCTAAAAAGACTTTTTTTTCAAGTGTTTTTCAGAACATGTAATGATTAAGAGCCAGATCTTAAAAGATACGCACGGGCGTAGATTTGTTTGCGCAACCCGGTGCGAACAAATCTATGCCCGATTTTATAACATGCGCGCGCTTCGGCGCGTGCAAGAGGGTGCACACATGTGCACCTTGCGCGCGCCGAGCCCAAGGGGAGCCCCAATGACTTTGCCCCAGGCACGCGTAACTTGCACGCACCGGCCTTATGCCGGCGCACCATGCCCCGGCACAGGCCGCTGTGTCGGAGCACTCGACCCCGCCGAACTGGCATCACACCCCATGCCCCCGGACCACCCCTTTTTTGAAGCCCCGGACATACGCACGTCCCGGGGCTTGCGCGCACCACCGAACCTATGTAAAATAGGTTCGGCGCGCGCAGGGGTAGGTTTTCGGGGGTTACGTGCGTAACCCTTTGAAAATCTACCCCAAGCGGTATAGCCCAACCTTATATTTAAGATCACAGGAACACGCTCTTCTCACTTGTTTATACAGTTTGATTAAGTGATGATAAACTAATGTAATGATGGGCTTCCAAACACGTGTATCTGTTGGAACACGTCTTTGGACTTGTGGGTTTGGTTTGAAATACAGCCATTGAACTTAGAATTCTGTTTGTCCTTTTTGTATTTACAATGCTTTGTATTTAGCAGTGCAATACCTATTGTTCAGATAAGAATCAGCATATCAAGGATTCATAATAGCAAAGACAAACAACAGTATATTAGATTTGTCCTCCTGAATACTTCTCTTGCTGCTCATTCATCTTCAGGATTACCATGTAACTACCAGTTTTAGCCTGAATCAATGTTTTTTCACTTGACTAGACAGCCCAATCAATACCAACAAGGATGCACTGCTGTCAGAAACAAACTGCTGCTCATGTTCATGCCCCGGGTTGATGTTAACAGACCGGAGCAGGATACATCCCACTTTGCAGTGCTCAATATGAAACAATTCTGTAGACACAATTTTTTGTCTTAAGAGCAACTAAAGAACTCAAACAGGTCACAAATTGAATCTTCGCACAATTAAACTGGTAATACATTCAAACTTAGAAAATATGCACAAGTTACAGTAAAATAAAATGAACTCTAAAGAATTCAAAACAAATCTTTATATAAAGGGACCCTTTAAACATAGAACTGTTTCTAATGGCAGCAAAATGGCCAAACAAAGAAAATATGCTTACATCTAGCTATACTCCAATTAGCAATAAAGACACTGCCATAACTTAGGTTGTTTTCTGTTCAGCAGCACTGAACTTTGCATCTTAAAAAAAAAAAAAAAAGACGACCTGCAAGAAAATAGGAATAATAGCTTCAAAATGAGTGAGCAGGTGCCCATACATGCAAGTATGGGCAAGCAAGTAGACAGACATATGCTGAAATTTTAAATAATGCAGGCAGTTGCCCATGTATGATTTAAAACGTGCCTACCACACACATCTGTGTGCTCCTAATTTTAAGCCATTAATTGAACAAATATACTTTTTGTATCTTCTTTAGGACTATGTCGGCTTTAATGCACACAGGTAAGCAGATTTTATAATATGCTCATGTGAAGGACATTCCCGGTTTTACCAATCAGTCCACCAGTTTGCCCAGTCTATCTCGAAGTCATCCTAACCTCTCGGGTTCTTCAGCCTGCACTCACCCCAGTTGACCCAGACCCTTCACCAAGTCATTTTAAACCTTAACATAGATTTATGAAGACTTACACCTCATCAAGAGCAGAAGTAAACATGCGCAGCCAACAGCCCGCTGCGGTCACCAGATTTAAAATATATAGAAACATAGAAATGACGGCAGAAGAAGACCAAACGGCCCATCCAGTCTGCCCAGCAAGCTTCACACTTCTTTTTTCTCATACTTATCTGTTTCTCTTGGCTCTTAGTAACCTTTGGTTCTATTTCCCTTCCACCCCCACCATTAATGTAGAGAGCAGTGATGGAGCTGCATCCAAGTGAAATATCAAGCTTGATTAGTTAGGGGTAGTAACTGCAGCAATAAGCAAGCTACACCCATGCTTATTTGTTTTATCCAGACTATGTTATTCAGCCCTTATTGGTTGTTTTTCTTCTCCCCTGCCGTAGAAGCAGAGAGCTATGCTGGATATGCGTGATTATTTACTTAACTGTTGGGACTGTCCAACACATCCTAACTCCAGCCCTTTTTTTTTTTTTTAAACTTGCGCCCACATATCTATATGTGTAATTCGCAGCTTTTAAAATACACGTTGCTCAAGCAGAGCTCATATACAGGCCTTTTAACATGAAAAATGCTTGTAAAATTCACCCTGAAGAGTATAGCGACTGGTGTCAAACACGTTTATTTAACATAAAAAGGAGAACAGCAGTTCATGAAGGAACACAGACTTATGACACAGCAGTAGCAGCTAGATTCTTCAAATTATTAATGAACCTATTTTCTTAGCTCTTGTGATAGGATGCGCATACCTAAACCAAGAAAGCTGGAGTTCCAGCTCCAGTGCAATGAAGTAGCATGAAATGGAAACAGGTCACGGGGAGAAGTATATTATTCAGACTGGCTAAGCAATTCTTGCCATATTCTGGAAAAGTCTAGGGTAGGCAGAGTACTGGAAAATGGGTAGGCCTGAACCCCAAAACATCTGTACTCAGATTTAGTGAATCTTTAAACAAGGGAATATAAAAACACTTCAAATGCATGTAGAAAAAACTGAAGCTAAGAGTCACAGGATAATGTGATCACAGATTTTATGCACAAGGATCCAGAGAATGAACAGGGGTAGACTTCACTACCATCTGTACTTAGATGAGTGGTAGTGACTCCAAGAAAATATTTGATTCATTGCAGTTGAACTTTCATTTAAATAATGGGATTGCAAACAAATCTACAAAACCATTTGGAGCAGGGGTAGGAAAATCCCAATTGTCTAAAGTTAACTTGCCACTGTGAAAACCTATTACAGCCCACAGTAGGCAACTGCCAATCGGATACACAGAAAGAGAGGCTGGAATGCGGAAAAGGCTACAGGGAAAGCAGAGGCTGCCTGGGCAAGGGGAAGAAAGAGAGGCTCTGGACAGGCATAAGGTTGATGAATCAGTATGGAGGGGAGAAGAAAAGCCAAAATTAAAACGTAACATAAGCAAAAAGAAACAAAAACACACTTTAGAAGTGTGTACTTGTATCTGGCCTACACATATGGGAGTAGTGCTCTTGTATACCGTTTCTTGCCCAGACCTTCTCTTGTAGCTACTGCACAGTATTTTATTTTCCTGGCGCACCAACACGAGGGCCATACAAAACATTAAAGTATGCCTAAAAATCTGTTGGCGCATGCTACTAGAACTTGAACGTGAAAAAACAAATGGGACCAAAACAGAAGCCAAGAGCCCGTCTGGCAAACTGTTTAGTTGTTATAGTCAAGATTTTGAATTACCCAAGTCTAAACTGTAAAATCGCAGCTCATTCTGTTGGGTATTTCATCTGCTGATACCAGGTCAAAGACAGGCAGATGACAGATATGATTTCTCCATAAGGGGTTCTTGCTTTACTTTGTACAATAATGCCCAAGTAACTAACCAAAAAAACATTTTACTTGGAGATATATTATAGAAGTCAAATAGATGAATACATAGAGAGAATATACACATACGCAGAAGAGTAAAATTCAGTTCGTTTTAGAGACAAATTCAAAAGTTACACAGATCTCAAACAATAGGAGCTCTGAAGAGTCATAAGGCAAATGAGTGCTGCAGCTCTAGCCATCAATAGAAGATGCTCACAATGAATACATGTAAGAAACAGAGAGCCAACATGCCACGTCCAGAGCATGAAATATTGTATGCAGACATTTCAGTCCCATTAAGGAGTCTGTTAGGTGTCATACCTTCGCTCACTTGTCCCATGACACATTCTCTGAAGCAGTCTCTTGCACCTATCACTTTTCTCCAGCTCTTGTGTAATAATTCTGATCCTATTAAAAAAAACACAGTCCACACATGCAAAATACTATAAGGAGAGAAAGGACCAACACCTCTGTAGAAGAAAATGAAGATTGTATAACAAATTGGAACGATTGGGAAATATCTATTTCTTGCAGACTAAAATCTTTAGTAGGGAAAAACAAATTCCATGTTTAAAAAGTATTTGATTACCTGCTGGTGGAAACCTGTGACCAATTCAGTTGTTCTGGGTGCCACTGAGTTCTGTACTTCATTCATATTATAACAGTTAAGTTGCTAAGATAAACATAATTTTCTTTCCTAAATACCGATCAGCATTTTCAGCTGCATAAAACAGAAAAATAAGCAAACCATACAGACATGCCCTTTTGTTTGCTTATTTGGCAAGCTGTCATTTCAAGAAATGTATTTGTCATAATCAAGTTTAAATTAGTGATGAAAACTTTTCAGAATCTTCTGTTAACACTGCCTCATTTTTCCTTCTACTGCGTAACAATGAACCATCGCAATTAAACATACAGTCATTATAAATTCTGCTCTCACACAGATTATATGTATGAAATACACAGAGCCTAGAACCAGAAACTGATAGCTACTGGCATCTCTAGCCAGAAGTACCTGGAGACATGGAGGAAAACAAGTCATAGTGACATTTCCTAGTGTGTAGACAAATGGACTCAGGACCAGTGGGTTTATGCTTCCCTGCCAGCAGATGGAGACAGAGCAAGCTGACATCACAGTATATATAGCCCTGCAGTGACCCCAGTCTGCCAGTATTCTCAGTCTTCAGCAGATGATGGATGTGCATCTCTCTAAGGGATTGCTTCGAGCTTTTTGAAATTCTAATTTAAGGAAAAGAAAGCCCTGCTCTCCTGCGGTGATACCTAAAGGTCCCTCCCCCAGTTGAGAATTCCTGAGGCGATTTCAGTGGTCCATCAGAGGTGTGCCTTGGTCCAGTAGCTGGGTTTCCTGGGGAGGACTTAGCTGCTAGTTCAGCTGAAAAGCAGCGGGTACAGGAGGCTGAGCGCAGCAGAGACAGCAGATGCCTTCTCCCCCACAGCCGGAGACCATCTCTATACTCAGCCGGTAAGCGTTGAGCTTAGGTAAGGTTTAAAAAAAAAAAAAAAAAAAGTTTTACCTCTGAATCAGAGACTTCCTCCAGCCTCCGGTGCTTGGTGCGCTGTACCAACATTTGTTCCTGTTCCTGTTGGGGCTGGGGAACTGGGTGGCCTGGCAGGTAGAGTGGCCTCCGCTGGGCTAGGCCCCACACTTAGGCTTTTCTCTTGCATGCCATGTGGTAGGCCACGGCATAGTTTTTCACACACTCTTGTGCATGCTCTGCTGCCCTCTACAGGCCGGTGTGCACAGTGCATCAGCTCTTTGCCCGCATTGTGCGCTTGGTTGTTGGGTGCGCTTTTTATGTGCACAAATTATACATTATTCACAAGCTTAGCTGGGTGCACAAATTTTGCATGCGCTTTGCCACACATTCTTTGCATGCGCTTTGCCACACATTCTTCTAGGCGCTTATTTTTTGTGCACATTCCCCTTTGAGTGCGAGCCATTCAGACACACGTTTACCACTGTGATGGCGCTGGTAAACAAGAAGCCTAAGCATCTTCCTATTTGTGTCTCAGCCCGACTTGACTTCTAACCTGTGTCAGCGCTGCTCAGATGCTCAGGGAGAGTTGTCTTCCTCGGATTTTGCTAAGCCTGGTTCCTCCCATTCTGATGATGGGTTAGCTGTGACTGATGATGATGGGTTAGCTGTGACTTGGTTCTCCCTTGACTGGATCCCTCTGCTGGCGAGGGCAGTTCTGGGGGACCAGCTCCAGTTCCTTCTGAGCTTGGTCTGGACCTGGCTGCTTTCCCTTGGGAAGACTTTTTTCAAGGCTTACAAGATTTTCTTCAGATGCAGTCCTCCGCTTCCTCCATGTCTGTCCGGTCAGACCCTCAGCCGGTGGCTCCTCTCTCCCAGTCGTATGCTTAAGGCCGGAGCTCGCCTCAGATCCCTGTGGGTGTTCCCGAGAGGAATCTGGATGGCACTGATGAGGTTGATCCTGATTCCTTGGAAGATGGGGAGGTTTCTCTAGGGCTGGAACCGTATCGGACCATGCTGTAGTTTTTATGTAGAGATGAACTGCCGGCCACGATTTCCCAGACCTTGAAACGGCTGGGTGTTCCTGGTTTGGATGCCATGTCGGAACAGAGAAAGAATCCCATTTTGGTTTCCTTATGTAAAGACGCTTGTTTTTTCCCTGTGATGGATGCCATTCAGAAATTGATTGATCTGGAATGGGACGCCCCAGAGGCAAATTTTAAAGGGGATGGACATTGGAAGGCCTGTACCCCCTGGATCCAGCTGTAAGAGAATGTTTGCCTGTTCCAAAAGTGGATGCACTGGTATGTGCAGTCTCTAAGCGGACTATCCCTGTAGAGGGAGGAGCGTCCTTGATGGATGTACATGATAGAAGGATCGAGGCTATTCTTAAGCAAGTCTTTGAGGCAGTGGCGATGACTTTAGATTGCTTCCTGTTGCGCCCTAGTGGCGCGATCTTGTCTGCTTCTCTCTCAGGAGGTTGATGAGTCTGGAGGGAATTTCAGAGCGGTTATAGAGCTAGCTGCCACTTTTTTAAACCGACGCTGGTTGTGATTTGGTCCATACCTCAGCCAGAAAAGTGGCTTCAGTAAAAGCAGCCAGGCCTCAACTCTGATTGCAAAATTGGTCAGCTGATGCAGCCTCCAAAGCTAATCTTACCAAGATGCCCTTTAAAGGCTGTTCTTGTTGGAAGCGAGTTGGAGAAACTGGCCAGTAAGTGGGGCAAGTCTCCAGTTCCTTGGTTACCAGAGGATAAGAAGCAGTTACAGCACCCCTTTGGTATGAGAGGTTGTCTCCGGGGTTCCATGCGGTTTCATCACTACAGAGGGTTGACCTTCCAGTGGACTTAGCCTTTTGGTAGGTTTCAGTCCTTTCATCCTAGACATCCCAAGAGAGGAGCAGGCTAGAGTGGCGGACCTTCTTGAGCTTCCCAATGAAGATTAGCCGACCCATCTTCTGGAACAAGACATCGGGGGACGTCTCACTCTCTCTTCTATCGGAGGTGGGTCGAGATCACGCCAGACCAGTGGGTCTTGGTAGTGATATGAGAAGGATATGCGCTGGAATTTCGCTGTATTCCTCAAGACATGTTCATAGTGTCTTATGTTCTTATGTGTCCCCTTGCCATTCCCTGCAGAAGAAGCAGGCAGTGGAGTTCACGCTTCAAAGGCTCCTCAGGCTCTGGTTCCAGTGCCCACGACTCAAGAAAGTATTCCATTTATTTTGTTGTGCTCAAGAAGGAGGGCTCCTTTCGTCCCATTCTAGATCTCAAGAGGGTCAACCGTCATTTGAAAGTGACTCATTTTCGTATAGAAACCTTATGCTCTGTGATAATGGTAGTGCAGTCGGAGGAATTTCTGATCTCCTTGGATGTGTCAAAGGCTTACCTTCATATTCCCATCCAATTGGAACACCAACTCTTTCTACACTTTGTGGTGTTGTGGCGCCATTATCAATTTCAGGTGCTACCCTTTTGTCTAGTCACCACTCCCAGAACATTTTCCAAGGTTACGGTGGTAGTAGCGACAGCTTTGCGAAAAGAAGGGATCCTGGTGCACTTGTATTTGGACGACTGGCTGGTTCGAGTCAAGTATCAGGAAGAGAGCAGCCTGGTGACACACAAGGTTATCTCCTTTTTGCAGGAGCTCAGTTGGGTGGTAAACCTGGGTACTCTACTTAGTGTTTGGGTGCTTGCCAGGTACTTGTAGCCTGGATTGGCCACTGTTGGAAACAGGATGCTGAACTTCATGGACCCTTGTTCTGCCGCAGTATGGCAATTTAAAACAAAAAAAAAAGAGCAATCTCCAGCCATCCCGGTCAGAGTATCTGGGGGTCTGGTTCGACTCAGGGTAGGACAGAGTTTTCCTACCGGAAGTCTGGATCCAGAAATTGATGACTCAAGTGTGTCAGTTGGTGAACACCATACGCCCAGTGAAGTGATTCTACCTACAGGTAATTGGCTTGATGGAGACTACCTTGGAAGTGGTGCTGTGGCAAGGGCACATATGCATCCTTTTCAACGCTCTCTGCTGTCCAGCTGGAACCTGCAGTCTCAGAAGTATGCGGTTCAGCTCCACTTGCAGATAGAAATCTGCTCCCACCTCCAGTGGTGGTTGCAGGAGGATCACCTGAGAGGGAGTTCCCTTGCCCTCTCTGACTTGGTTGGTACTCATGACAGATGCAAGTCTCCATGGTTGAGGGGCTCACTGTCTGGAGGTAACAGCCCAAGGGCATTGGAATATCAAAGAGTCCCATTAGAACATCAATCGCCTGGAAGCCTGGGTGGTACGGCTGGCATGCATGCAGTTCATCCACAGGCTGCGGGATCAAGCGGTTTGCGTGATGTCTGACACCGCAATGACAGTGGCCTATATCAATAGCCAGAGATGAACCAAGAGCCAGCAAGTGTTGCAGGAAATAAATAGACCAGCTTATGGAATGGGCGGAAGGTCATATAAAGATGATCTTGGCCTCTCACATTGCAGGAAAAGACAAAGTAAGTGCAGACTTTCTCAGCAGGGAGAGTCCGGACCCAGGGGAGTGGGTGTTGTCAGCCGAGGTGTTTCAGTTGATTGTGGATCGCTGGGGCCTTCTGTTCCTAGACCTGCTGGCGACTTCTCGCAATCTGAAGGTTCCCCGATTCTACAGCTGCAGGAGAGATCCTTGGTCCCTGGGCATAGATGCTCTCATACAGGTCTGGCTGGAGGATACATTGCTTTAAGCCTTTCCTCCATGCCCTTGCTGAGCAGGATAATTCACAAGATTGAAGGCCACAGGGGATTAGTGCTCCTGGTGGCACCGGACTGGCCCAGGTGTCTGTGGTATGCAGATTTGCAAGAACACCTGGTGCAGACCCCCCTTTGTCTTCTGCCACACATAGATCTGTAACAGCAGGGACCGGTTCTTTACGAGGATCAGACTCTGTTTTGTCTTACGGTTTGGCCCTTGAGAGGGCTTGCCTGTTAAAGTGGGGTTATTGTTTTGTAGTGATTGCCACCTTGCTCCTCGATCGCAAGTTCTTCACTTCCTAAGCTTATGTGCTGGTTTGGAGAGTTTTTGAGACTTTGTGCGAGGAGCAGTGTGATCTTCTTTCAGTTAAGATCCCACTCATTCTGGATTTTTTGCAGGATGGGTTGAATAAAGGATTGGCCCTTAATTCCTTGAAGGTGCAGGTTATGGCTCTTGCCTGTTTCAGAGGCCCTGTGAATGGTGTTTCCTTGTCGTCTCATCCTGATGTGGCCCATTTTTTGAAGGGTTACTGGCTCCATTATTTAGTCTTAACTTGGTACTGGATTTTTTTGGTGGGCCCTACATTCCAGCCGCTACGTAGCCTTTCCTTACAGTTGACCACCTTGAAGACTATGCTCCTGGTGGCTATTTGTTCAGAGCGTCGAATTTCTGAGCTGCAGGCCTTGTCTTGCCAGGAGCCGTTCCTTCGGGTGACACTGAGGGCGTTACAGCTGTGTACTGTTCCATCCTTCTTGCCCAAGATAGTCTCGGACTTTCATTTGAATCAGTCTGTCTCCTTGCCATCCCTGGATAAGATCAGGGATGTGGAGGAGTATTGCCTCTTGTGCTCCTTGGATGTCAAGCGACTTGTGTGGTGTCTGGAGGTTTCTGAATGTTTTCGAAAGATGGATCACCTGTTTGTTCTCTATGGCAGGAGTAAGCAGGGAGCTCCAGCTTCGCGTGCTACCATAGCTCGTTGGATTAAGAAGGTAGTCAAGGCTGTGTATGTGGATTCCGAAAAGCCATTACCTGCTCAGGTTAGGGCTCATTCTACTATGGATCAGCAGTGTTATGGGCAGAGGTTAGTTTGTTGTCTCCCATTGATATCTGTTGAGCTGCAACATGGGTCCTCCATACACACATTTTCCTGGTTTTATCATCTGGATTGTGCAGGCCCAGGAGGATGCAGCCTTTCCACATGTGGTGTTGACTGGACCGCAGGCAGCCTCCCTCCCTGGGGAGTAGCTTTGGTATATTCCACTGGTCCTGAGTCCATCTGTCTACATGCTAGGAAATGGAAAAATTACTTACCTGATAATATCATTTTCCTTATTGTAGACAGATGGACTCAGTTTCCCGCTCTGGGCTGCAGCATGAGTGTATCAGTAGTCCTCCTGTGGGGCTCTGGGTCCCAAGGGATTACGGATAAGTATTTATCCAGTCCCTAGCTTGGGATATCTAGAATCTTACGTGAAGTTCAGTGCTTGTGGTTGGTTGAGTACAGTTCTGGTTACCTGTTTTTAATCATATTTTTAATCAAGTTTTTTGCTAGTCTGTCCACAGTTGCTTTTGAAGAGAATACTGGCAGGCTGGGGTCACTGCAGGGCTATATATATCGTGACATCAACCCTTGTGTCTCCACTTCAATAAAGGAATTTCATAAGACTATTGGCATCTATTCTTTTTATCCACCCTGACGGCTTTTATAGATCGCCTTCCTTTGTGTTTTTTGGATCCTTCTTTTCAGTTGGCAGCACATGCTGAGCTGAAGATCGCACACTATAGGTGAAGGAAAGGAGAAGATATGGAAGATTAAGTAGCATTGTACTGAGCACTTCCATCGATCTCCAATCAAGGCTGCTGCGGTCCCGCTGCCCATTTGCTATGTTCTTTAACATACAGCCAGTAAGTAGGCACATAGCACCAACACGAGGACCAGATTCATTAAAGCTTTTCTCCCATTTTGTGTCTATGAGAAAAACCCTTAGTGAATCAGGTACTGACGGTGGTGGGGAAAGGTAGTTACCCTGCCCTCTCCCTCTTTCTCTTGATGAAGCCTATGCTTGCAGATAAACTGGTGAATTCAGTTTTTTCTAAAGTGCATCTCTCTTCTATGCAAAAGTACACCAATTACCAGGATTTGAATCAAACCAATAGTGCAAACCACTCAAGCATGAGTGAATGGTAAAGCTCACTGAGTCAGTAGGTATAGACAAAAACCTACAATTTTAAGTGTCAAGGGGCTTCAACTAAATTTTTCACGCAGAGAAAACCCTCAGTTTCTACCTAATTGAAGTTGAAATGAAATTTGACTATACTCTCGAAAAATGCTCATGGCTCACATCTTGCAAGATCACAGTTTTCGCTGTTACACAAAACCATTTAAATCTAAGATCAACCAGCAACTACAGTGACAGAGTGCTAACAATTTTGCATAAATTCCAAGGCTTGTCTAACAAGGAAAAAGATGCTCCATTTTGAATCAAACAAAATATTTGTTAAAAATCACAGCCACAACACTTGCATTAAAAATACAGTTTTATTAAAAGTATAGATTACTAAGTGTTAACTATTTAACTTGTTTGCTGAAATCTGTAATAAATATACATGAGGAAAATGGGGTTTACTTTTATTCTTCTGTCAGTCTTCTTTTTAGTCATCTTTAACTTTACTTATAATTTCTGCTATTAGAAAACAGAATCTGGTGGGTGACTGTTTAACTTATGGTTTTATCCCTTTTACAGTAACAGATCATTGATTTCTAAAGTCCCACATTAACAAACTGCCTGATAAATTCGTTTATGAGAATGGAGACTAGCAGGCCGTGAGAAGGAGCTTTAGTCAAGGTTTTTCAGATTAGTAAAGAATGTCTAACCTAAAACAAGATGTGCCATGTTTATTGGCAGAATTAACAGAAGCCAACTTGAGGCATATTTATGCAACCAAACGATGCCTTCCTCGTTGAGAAATAAGATTTAAGTTTCATTGAATGTAATGGATTTCGGAATGCTAATAGAGATTGCTCCTAGTTGCCTTCTCCTTGTGATATTACGTGATATAGCAGTATTATTCTAGAGCAGAGTTCTGTCTAATTTTGTCAGTGAACCAAGAGGCAATAATCCCAACCCCCACAATTTCTTGCAAAAACCTGAAGGCAACTAGGTATTTAAGGCGAGTCTACTTTTTTCATTTTTTAATGATCACCTTATTGTTTGTTACCTGCTTGTCCCTGAGAAGTGGTTTTCCCTCGGCAGGATGAGACCTCAGGAAGGGGGGGGGGAGTTTATATTTTAGAATTGCGTATCCCACCAAGTATTACTAATATAAGTGGCATATATGGAGAAACACCAGGGATTAAAGGCACCAGAGTAGAAAAATAAAAAGAGAAATAAGAATGACCAGGAAAATAGAAGAAAAGTACTATTGGATGGTAGGTTCCCTCGCTATGTGAAGTGTGTGTGCTTGTGATACATAAAAGACACAAAAGGAGTGGGTGCTGTGGCTCAAAGAAGTGCCAGCCAGGTATATGTGAGATTGTGTGTGTCATGAAAATGGATTTTAAACTTTATAGTTGTGAGGTATGACTCTCTTTCTAATTAATGATACAGCATGTTATGATTGCTGGGGTACATCGTTGAACAATCAGGAAGTCTGTTATTGGGTTGGTAGGAAGAACAGTTCCTGCCCTTGGGAAACAATGGTAGGATACTAATGTTATGAAAGTCAGCTATAAGTTTGCTCTGACCAGAAAAGTTTTTGCTGTATGATAAGAGAAGTAATTGTGCTCTAAAATGAAAGAAGAGGATGAAAAGTGAAGTTCATTGTTTTGTGTGTTACAAACTGAGCCAAGCAGTCATTCATGCTTAAAATGAACATTTTTTTCATCAGAACAAACATTTTTGTGGTTTCAGAACAAAATGTTTTGCTGGTTTCAAGCTATGTTATTATATTTGTCTGTGTTAGTTTTTTGTTACTTCTTCTCCAGAGTATTAATACATTTTATTTTATTAAGTGATCTAAATATTCTGCACAAATCCAAATTTTTTGGTCTAAATTAAATAATTACTCTAAGATTTTTATTTATGCTGCCACTAGAAGTGCGGGAGAGAGAGAATGGTCAGGGAGGTGAGTGGTGTCTGCGTGTGAGGAAGAGTGTTGTGTGTCTGCGTGCGTGTGTGTGTGTGTGCAATTGGTTGCGGGTCCTAAGGAAGAGGACAGCAAGGACAGTTTCAGCAGCCCTTGCTGTTTCTGGTGAATGCTATTGGCCTACAAGGGAAAGGAGTAGGAGAGTTGCTGGAGAGGGTAAGTAAAGGTGACTTTTTAAGTTTATTTTTCTTGATCAACTGCCAATTTAATTATTGGTATTATGTGATGTGTCTGCTGTTTTGAAATATTTTATTGATATTTGGACAATTTGTAATAATTTTTAAGAGTTTCTAATTGTTGGATGTTATTCTGTTCATCAGCTGTTTTGTAACAATTATTATTATAGCTTTACAATTATTTCTGTGAGGGGGATTTGTAGCAGCTTGGCTTATTCTGTTTTCCTAATAGGAAGTGTATTAGTGTTTAGGGCCTGGTTTAATATCTGTGGTGTTGCCTTTTCATAGGTAGGGTTTGTTACTGTTTGAGTGTGTTCCATAATACAGGTGTATCTTGGTGCGGATTAGTTTGTGTACATTATTGCAGATCCTGGGACTACGTTTTGTGCTTTATTTCTTTTTCCATTTCTCCAGGATTGCACTGCATGCAGAGTGGCTTTTTTTGTTTTCCATTACAGTTTCTGTCTCCATATTTATAATTCATGGTCTTTCTGTACTTGGTGAAGGTCAGTTCTGTGTGTGTGACTAAGGTGAGGTATTTTACTAGCATGTAGGCATTTGTATCAATTTTGTTATATTTTCTCAATAGGAATTGCTTTAGTGGTAAATTACTGTCTTTTCATAAGGAAGGCTATTATGCCTGGTAGTAAAGGGAGTTTGTTTTACTTTTACTGAGATGTCTTCAGAACCAGAATATTTTTTTTGTAGGGTGAGTTATATGGGTAATGGCCTAGTTCTGCTCTGCACCCACTATTGGGGGTCGAGGGGGTTTCTGTGGATGCAGAGTGTATGTTTACATTTAGCCCTGCAATGGTCACATGTTCAGTGTGTCACGCATGTGAGAACCATCTGTCAAGTGTGTCCCAGTCAAAAATGGTTGAGAACCAGTTTTAAAGAATCCTTAGCTCTCGACATTTCCTTAGTCTAAGGAAGTAGAAAATGCTTACACTCTTCTTAAACATCTGCCCAATTATTCATTGTCCTTCAGCTTGTACTCTTATTTACCTGAAAGGAAGTGCCTTTACCAAGTAGTGTTGGTAAGTCATTCTGCTTTGAAACTCCAGGGGACTTGGCTGGCATGCATCCCAGCGAACATTTCAAAAAGACACTTGAATCACAAGATTCTTTAACAAGACTATCAGCTTCAGCTTTACCTACTGACAGTGCCCAATTCAGGAATACCATCTGAACTGTTCTGGCAATTAACTAGAAGCTCAATCCAGGAACGTTATCTGTGTTGCTTAGATTAGATATGCTCTAGACCAGAGCCAACCAGGACAAGAATAAGAAGTAAATGACAAATGTTCACTTGAACAACCAACTGATTAAGGTAAGGAGTGACACTGGGAGTAGGTCCCCTGGGTTTGTGTTCAGGCATAATACTCCTTCTCTGCCAGACAGTCAAAAGTGGCTTTTCTACTTGTTGCTCTACTTGCTTGTGGGTTATTGCCAACAACATATGCACTCCAAGCCAACATCTATAATAAAAATCTAACCAGGCACTGGGCTAATTCTTTCAACCTAACTTGCTGCTAGGTGTACATGTACTATAGACAAAAATCAGCTGGACATTTTCTTCCTATACTTAGATCAAATGACAAGTTGATTTTACTGTTACCAATTTTATCCAATGCGAGTATTTTCCTTTGCAGATTCCCCTTTCCACCACCGCTTTATGTGTGCAATGAAGTGCTCGGAGAACTATCCCTAGTGGACTCAGTTTGGAATGAGACTATTATGTTACATTCCAATAGCACAATACAAATGCCAAAGAACTGTAACTGTTCAGTCTGCCAATATAATAGTTCCTTACCAATGTTTGTCAGGTTTTTGTTTTTTGTTTTTTTTTATTAAATTCATTATTTTTGTCTCACCAACCAGTCCTCTGCTTTAAGAATTGCAGTTTAGATGGCAATATAGAATTCCAGGCCTTGTTCCTTACTTTAAAAGGGTGGCATTAGTAAAACGTTAAAGTAGTTTATTGTGATAAAAATAAGCAATGCTAAATATTAAATCATTAAGTTGCCAATGCATAATTTCCTTAGGCAGATATACCATAACTATGGACCTTCATTTTCAGTTTTTATTGTTATTTTTCCCAGGACTTTATCAGGATTTGTTATGACAAGAACAAAAACAGGAGAAAATCAGTTTTAAAAAACCTCATTTTTCTGGGTAAATATCAGAATTTGTTTTAGAAGACAGAAGCAAAGACAATAAAATATTAAGCACATTCTCCTGTCCACTCCCTCAGCAGCATTCCCATTTCTAACCCCATCCCCTGCCTAGCATGTGCCGTACGTCTCATTATCACACCGCCGAGAATTTCCATCTCCCACCTCTCCCCACAACAACATTCATCCTTAACGGTGGTGCTTCCAGGATTGTCTTTTTTCTTTGGCAGTATGCTTACTGAGGCTAGTGGATAGGGCCTACTTCAAACTTATTCATGGCACCAGACAGAAGGCACTATGGCTGCTTGGGGGATGTGGGACTTGAAAGATGGCGTGGGCGGCACTTGAGAGTGAGCATTTTCACTGGTAGGGAACAGGACTTGAAACAGCATGTGCTTTATCCCACACTGGCTTCCACAACAGCGGCTGGAGGCCTTGAAACGCTGCATCTGCAGCTCGGCAACAGCTTTCTAATGAGCCTAAAATGGAGGTGATATTGATTTTAACCAATTGTCACTTTTGGAAAAATCCAGGAATTTTTATTATTTATTTATAAAATTTTCAACAAAACTCCAAGCAAAATAAACGTCTACAGAAATAGCATATAGAGATCCACATTATAAAGGAAACATTATAAGCTTTCACATAATAAGATCACTCATACTTTGTCAGCCCACAATTAGGGGGATTCCAAGTTAGAAAATACAGAGAGGAAATAATGATACAAAACAAGAGATAGCACAAAACAGTAAGAAAGGTACCCTCCAAAAAATTTAAATGCCCTTATGGAAAACCTGTGACAGAGGGAGAAGATCCCTGTGAGAGTTTAGCATTAAAAAAATAAAGACAACTGAGAGAGCTCAAAAAATACTTATTTAACTCCCTTAAATTTTTTTGCAGGGAAAATAAAGCCAAAACAAAACTTCCAAACTAGTGACAGATGGACGCATCAACAGAAAACGCTTTCTCTTAGATTGAGTTGTTTTACCTACATCAGGAAACATTCGTACTTTCAATCCTAAAAATAAAGCATTCCTGTTACGAAAAACAATTTCAAAATAAAATCACTACCTGACTCAATAGCAAAAGTTACTATTAAAGTGGAAGACTCACTTCCTTCTTCTGAAGATTTTTCAAGAAGTGAAGATAAATGCGATAATTCTAGAGGAGCGGCCTCGGAAGGAACAGGCAGCGCGCGCCGACCCCGGATTTTATAAGATACGCGCCGCTATGCGCGTATCTTATAAAATCCAGTGTACTTTTGTTCGCGCCTGGTGCGCGAACAAAAGTATGCGCTTGCGTAAATTTATAAAATCTACCCCTATATTTACATGTACTGCTGTGGTGCCAACCAGAAAATCCTACAATACATACACTTATAGCCTATATAGTATTAGGACAATTGTTACATGTATTAGGTGTGGAGTTGGAAAATTTTTAAACTGAATTACAATATAGTAAATCTCCCATACCAAAACAGTACTAACTGCCAGCACTCAAAACAGTAATAACCCTTCCTATGAAAAGGCAAAATTACAAATATTACACTAAGGCCTGAAACACCATTAAATCTATTAGGAAAACAATACAAGTTAGGCTGCTGCAGATCCCTACATAGAAACGACATACTAGCAGAATCCCTCACATCAGTCATATATACAGAAGAACACAGAATTTCACCAAATCCAGAATAAGAAAAGACCATAAATAGAAACATGCAGAACAAAAACTGGAAACTGCAACAAACCAGACTCTGTATGCAGTGCAACAATGGAAAAGTAGAATCACCATTACTCATAAAGCATCAAACAATAAAATCAAGAAATATAAATCATAGAAGTAAAACCATATAATAAAAAGAATAGATATTTCAAAACAGTTGAAGAATAGAACATTCAATAATTAAAAACTCAAAAGTTTAAAAATTTCCAAAGCACCAATATAATATTTCAAAATAGCAGACACAAACATCCAATAATTTAAACTAATAAGGTTTTTTTAAAAATCTCCTTGTGATGGAATGATCCTATTTCCCCCTTTAACCTGTGCGGAACCAGGCATTTAGCCTGGTCCACATTAAATCCTACAGAGAGCTTTGTGGATAGGACCCTACTGGGAGGGAATAAGCTGGGATCAGGAGGCCCCCGCATCTCCAGGAGCAAGGAGCTCCTGATCCTCTCTGAAGTTGTCCAGAAGTAAGGCAGTCTACTGTGAGAAAAGGCTGGAGTCAGTGTGGTTTTCTGCTCCAGTCCAGAAGATACAAAACACACCTAATAATCACATTTAAAATCCCTTAGATTTAAATATACCCATTCCTTAAACAACTTTAAAAACGTTAACTAAACAAAAATTAAGATGTAGATAGCAGTCTGGCAGCAAGATGAGATCTATCCAGGTTTTTGCACAAAGCGCTACATATATGATTATCTTTGTGTTGGTGAGAGATTGAGGGTGCGGGTCCAGGCTGAGGTCGGAGCTATGGGTACACTTTCATCATAGGTCCATAAAGATACTTTCAATATTTTTTTTTGTAGATTTTTAAAATGAAAAAAAGAGATACTTCCCCCGTTTGGCATAACCCGACATGATATCACGTTTCGCTCACGCTGCCTCAGGGGCCTGCCGGTACAGCTTTTTCAAACAGCAATAAGGTGTATCTCTCAGAATTGTCGAAAAATGAAGCATGTCTTGAACTTTAACCAAGTACACTGCCCGTTTCTTCAGCGTGCTTAAAGTGATAGCTGCGCATTATGGCCAAAACAGGATTTTCAATATTTATTGCAAATCCCATTTTGGGAAGGAAGGGGGGAAAGAGAGAGAGCTTCTGTGGAGATCTGCTGATTTGTGAACTTTTTATACCACTGTAAGAGAGGCATTTGTGCGGTGAGTTGGGTTTTGGGGGCAGTTTAACCTGTTCAGTCATATGTATGAACCGCAAAGTTACCATCCGTGAAGATTTAAAATGTGATTTGGAGGGATGAAAAGCAGAGTATATTTGTACCATGTTCTTTACCTAGCTTGATTGCAGCTAGGTAGATATTTTATCAAGCTAGATAGAGAGAATATGGTACAAATCTACTTTTCTTTTACCATTCATCCCTCCAAATCACATTAAATCTTCACGGATGGTAACTGTGCTGTTTGTGCTTATGACTGTGTATGTTAAATTGCCCCCAAAAACCCAGTTCACCCCATAAACCTCACCCCGAGTTACTAGTGTCCCCTCTTACAGTGGTATAAATAGTTAACTATTTTATGAGTCTCTCTGTCTCTCTCGCCCGCAGCACCCCAAAATACAATATTGTGGGTGCTAGCTGAAAAAATTCCACAAATTCAGAGTGTTATTTTCGAAACAGTTTCTCAATTTTCTTTGCATGATGATATTTATTTATTTATTTATTTTTAATTTTTATATACTGAAGTTCTTGTAGGGACTACAAATCACTCCGGTTTACATACAACGAAGAACTGCTCAACAAAGAGCGGAGCTTTACATGGAACCGTATAACATATGGAACAGTATAACTGGTTAACAATTTAACATGGTGCTAAATAAAGTAATAATATTTTAACTGGTAATAAATAAAGAAATATAATATTTTATATAAGAAGTATAACTATTTAATGTAGCAATAAATATAAATATAAGCAGTGCCTAATATATATATGAAATAAAGTGAATTTTTGAGCTCAAAGATAATTGAGTCTAGTCTAGTCTAGATAGTCTTGTCTAGTCTAGATATCTAGTCTTAAACATACATAATTTATCCTAAAAGAATTCCAAAGCACTTTATAGTTTAGACAACAATCTTAAATTAATCAGTATAGTTCTGATATTGTAATACTTTTTATTGAGTAAGCCTAATATATTTGTGGCTTGACATGACATCCCTCCAATTTAAAAAATAATTACTTGTTGAATCAGACTTCCTTTTCACATTTGGTATCAAGTTACCAAAGAAAATGATATACATGATTAAAAGATTTAGATCAAATGCAACTGGTCATCACTGACAGTTTCAGTCCTTTAATTTAATTTAAAATATATTTGTGTCTTACTGATTATCCCTCACATTTTATGAAGAAGTAGCAACATCCTGCTAAAGTGTGCAGTGACCTCACTTGCTGTGCATTGTGTACATTTCACTGCAGGCACTCTGAAAGCATTGATGTTCTTGTAACCTTTCAGGCCAGATGTGTATAGAGTGTATTAATGAGCTGGTTGAAGTGGTGTACAGTAATTTCATCCTTGGATAAAAACAGATGTGAGAGATTCTGTTTTAATATTTAATCAGGTTCCAACTCTCTGTTGGCTTGTTTAAGTTGACCTTATGGCACCATACCTGGAAACTCTGAGTTAAACCCAGAATGCTTAACCTAATTTAAATACTTGTAATTTAATCAGCATGCTGTTCTGGAGATTGTATGGCTAATGGATAGAACCTTACTTATATTTGTAATCTGATGAGAGAACAAAATCTAAATACTAGGGATCAAAAATATTTTTATATTTAGGCGCCAAAGTAAGTTATGTGGGATTAATTTGTTTTGGGGTTTTTTTTGGAAGCTAGGTAATAGATGCTTATGCCAGCAGTCTGGTTTGGTTATCCTTGTATTCATATTATTTCTCCTAATTATTTTTCTATTCATAATGTTCTCTCCTTCTGGAATCCATATAAACAATCCCTCCCTAGAAATGCTCTCCATCCAAGAGGTATGGACATTTGCACTTTTTGCTTAATAATTGACCATCTTCATGGGTGTCTCCATGATATTCTGAGTTAAACCCTAAAACAGTATAAGATTTCTTCTTTTTCAGTGTCTAGTTCTGTCAGCAATAGAAAGCAAAGCAAATGTCCACCTATTCCATTTCTGAAACGTTCCTTTTTTTTTTTTTTTTTTTTGTAACTAGAGAACAAAACCTGGTGGTAATTTTGTTTTAAATATTGCTACGTTTGCTTGTTTTTTCTTTTACTTCTCTATTTCCTGTCTCTTCATATCTAGGAATTTCTGTCCCTTTGCAACCCGTTACAATGTCCTCTCTTCACGTGCCTCACTTCTCTTGAGGGGACAGGTTCATCTCTGTTAGATCTTTACACTTTAAGCCCCATATCCTTTCTGGATATTTTTGCTGTCTCTATTTGGACAGCTACACCCAGGTCCCCCAAAATCTTTCTTCCATTTTAAGCATCAGTATATCGTCTGTCGTACGATCTTTGGTGTCCTACACTTTCAAATCGGGCATGAACTCCATTATGGCACTGACATGGGGTGGAAAAATCTGTACTCCCTTATTTCTTGAATGGCAAGTTTGGATGGTGGGCTCAGCAGCTGCTGTCTCCAGGGGAACTGCTTGAGTCTTATTCTATTGTGGATGGAGAACATCTTAAAAGATAGAAAACAGATAGTAGGGCTAAATGATCTTGGGAATAGTGCTTCCAATCACAGTCCTGAGTCTGGAAATGTAGATTCTGCAGCAAACAGAAGCCCAAAGATCAGTAACCAGGCATGGAAGTCCAGAGACAGGAACCAGTCCCAGAGTGCTAATGTGTCCAAAAAAGGTGTGTGTCTCCCAAAAATCTTAGAAGGAAACCTTGGGAGAAGATCTGGGCAGTGATGCCTTTCTGAACTGCTGTCTACAGAAGTGTTAGAAGTATTGAGATTATTTGGAGGAGCTAGGGAGTGTTGAAGGTGTGGACCTGGATGCTACTTGCATCAATTGGCCCAATCTCGGTTTGGCTGCTTCTAGGAATAAGGCCAAGGGAGAAACTGGCTCAACTTCTTGGGCCTGCGTCATTCCCTCGACTCTTGGCTGGCTTAAATAATGGCTTTATATGCCCAACCAATGTCTGTGCTGGCACAATCTATTCTGAAAAAAGATATCATGTGGTGGGTTAATCAGTTGGATATCAGTGAAATTATTCACTACAATTCATCAAACAGTACGGATAACAAACCTCTGGTGGTTCTTGTAGGAGAAATGTTCACCTTTCAATTCAAAGACTTCAGCTTGGACTCGAGGAAAACAGCATGGAGCAACGTTTTGTATAGGAGGGTGAGCTAATCTCTCAACCCAACAGCTTTGTAATATGCATTATCTCCATTATGTCCAGGCTCCCAGAGCCATGTATTAGAGCTGCAGCAATATGTCAGAAGCTACTCTCAAGTCTCAGGTTTTGCTTGATTTTGGCACAAGTCTTTGGAGTCCTTACTCAGACATGAGGGGGAGATTGACACTCAATTCAATTCTTGGATCTAATCTCAAAGCAAGAAACCAAAGATGTCAAAATCTTTTGCGAGGCTGGGCCACTAGCACAATTGCAATTGACTTTTTCGACATATGTCAAGCTTTTGAGACCAGCGCCTTGAAATTTAACTTAAGTTTACTATCAAGGTAGGTGTAGGGCCTGTCCTTCTTGAACCATATCATTCTGAATGATATTTCTGTGCACATACGATAGTTGTCATTCTCTTGGTCCTTTCCTAGACATAGCATATTTTGATGGTCCGTGATGGACATCTATCCTGCACATTTAGGATAAAATTTAAACCTACTAGTCTACTTCTCTGCCAATGGTGAGAAAAATTGAAGATGGACAAAGTTTTTCATAAGAGAAATGTCCATTAGGCCTACTCAGTGCCCTGATCCCATTAAAAAAAACAGGTGGGGGATATTATGCAGAAAATAATCAAAAAAGGCAATAAAGCTTAAGTTCTATGAAACCTGATTAGGGAAATAAAGTGAGGTAAATAAGAGTATTTAAATTGTTCTCTTGGTGCTGCACATGTTCATGTGACCCACTTGTAGATAGACTATTAGTTTTCAGAGAAAAAAATTGTATTTTACAGGAATTTAGAATTTTTCTTGTGCTCTATTTTTGTGAAAGAGAATCCAGAGCTGTGAAAGCAGTCTACTGTATTGATTCCCTTTATAAATAAATAAAAAAAAAAAAGTCAGTCTGTTTCTGTTTTGGGTTTTTTTTAATTTAATAAAAAGCTATTCACTTGGTAATTTTAGGTTTTGATGAAAATAGAACAGGGTGTTCTTTCCTTGCCAGTACTTCAGGCTCATGCTGGACCTTTTCAAGCAACTTATGTTCCTTTATGTGACCCAGCAAGGAGTCAAGGTAGCCTGATGTGTAAAAACTGTAAAAACTGCTAGCATCATCTGAGGATCTGAAGACAGAAGGCAGTGCTATCATTTTTTTTTTTTAACTAAATAATCAAGAATCTCCCTCTTGGATATCACTTCTTAACTGTTGATCCATTATTTGTGCTTTGGGTATATTAGGGTTAATTTAGTGTGGATTTCTGTTGACCTGCAGAATGGTAACTTGCCTGTTTTGCTTAGGCCATTATAGTGCATTTGACTGAAAAATGGGTTAGAATAATTGGTGAACATAAGAAATGTCATGCTGGGTTTCCTCCTTTACCACTATGTCTGGTTTTATAGCATCAAGCATTTAATTGATCTGGGAATGAATAATTATACTCTGATGTCTAAGCAGTGTGAGAGGAAGACAAATTACCTAGTGATCCTCATGCCCGACAGCCACTCGGCTATCTACATTCCTAAGGATGAAATCTCCAACTATAATGGCAGTCCTAACCACTCCCTCAGGGGCAGTGGAACACCTTTTGGGGGCAAACAAGCTTTGCCACAAGCTCCACCAATTTTTTTTTTAACTTTAGAATGACATTAACTGTAAATGTATCTTACATTCTTTGCATAAATCAGAATATAATTCATTCCCAGACAAATTTAAAGGCTTTATGCTAGAAAACCATACAAAAACATTATTACTAATATAAATATCAGTACTAAGTGACTATATATATATATAAATAAACAGAAGATCATTAAAAGTACCAAGAGATGCAGTCAAAGACCAAGAAAACATGGCCTAAAGATACAGAAGCAGTCCTATTTGTTTAGGCATCATTCACCTGATTAAAATGAAATTTCAAGCTCACCATAATATGTTGCCTGTGTATTAACAGGCTTCAGAAAGAAGCTGTTTGGCACAATACAAGTATTAAGAGTACTAGCAGTAAATTTCAGAGCTTGAGATCATACCCAACATAATGTGCTTTAAGTTAAGGGAAATTCATTCTTGTCATTGTTTGTGCAAGACAAACCCAATATCAATCCAGTACCTCCAGTTTTGTAAATATATACTTTGTGATCACAAACACACACCCCTTTAACAACAGGGGCAGAAAAGGAGATTTCCTCTACACCTCACGATACAAAACAATTCTGGTGTCATCTAAGTAACAGTGGAGAAACTCAAAATTTTCTCCACTACCAGGTTCTTTTTTGGGTACTTGCCAGGTTCTTATGGCCTGGATTGGCCACTGTTGGAAACAGGATGCTGGGCTTGATGGACCCTTGGGTCTGACCCAGTATGGCATGTTCTTATGTTCCTGGGGGAACCCCCCTCCCAACCCCAGCACATATAATATGTAGCAAACCTGCCAAACTACAGCAGCATTAACTCATAAAACTTCAAAAGCAACAACTCTATCTATGATTAGGCAGCACTGCAAAATATTACACTGAGCTCTAGAACACCTCCTACTGGGAAAACACAATCAAGGCTGCTTCAGATCCCTATATAGAAACTTCATGTTAGCATAATACCTCACCTTTGTCACAGATGCAAAATGACCCTCAACAAATTCAAAATAAGTGATCACATATTAAAATCAGAAATATGCAGACAAAAACTAGAATAGTAATGTAATGTTTGGCCAGCTGTGAGATGTCTTGTGACCACCTGCACTTGCCCCTGTTTCTTATGTGGCATGGACGCCGTCATCTTTCCCTCCTGAACTAAAAGGACCCAAGGCTGGAAATCAGCAGCGGCGCTGGCAGATGATGTCAGTGCGAGCTGGGGATTTAAACCCCAGCCGCACTTCCAGTCGGCTGCTCAGCAATAGGTCCCTCTGCCTTGCAGTGTGTGTTCCTGTACTTTGCTTCCTCATTGCCTTGTCCTGCCCTGCCTTGGTTATCCTGCTTTTGTCTCATCCCAGTACCTTGTCTTGCCTTGTCCATGCTCTCTGCCTGACTCCCGGTACTGACCTCTGCCTTGGACCTGATCAATCTCTTGCCTGCTGCCTGGTACTGACCTCTGCTTCGGATCGGATCACTCTCTTATCTACTGCTTGGCACTGACCTCTGCTATGAGCATAGACCTTTTCTTGGACTTCCGTTTGCTCCGACCTCAGCCTGGACCCGCACCCTGTCAGTTCGCTGTCAGCCCCAACAGCCCCATATCCTGACTTCATCTGACCACTCCTTATGGGACTTTCGCCCAAGCCTAGCTGGCCTCTGGAACCCAAGTGCTCAACCTGTATGGAACGGAGCTGGTATAGGTGAAACTCCAGGAAAAATACTGTGCTTAGCTGCCCCCTGGCTATGGGGCCACCATTCCTTTAAGGGACCAATTGTCCCTGAGTTACACACACACCCCTATGTGATGTGGCAAATAGTCTCAGAGCATCAGTGAAGCTGATTTCTACAGATAAAGTGGGCACTTTCATGCTATGAAGACGATGCAATATCACACGCGGTAAAACGGGTGCTCATTATTGAGTGCCCGTTTTCCTAACACGTGCACAGCCACTTCTCCTGGGCACCCAATTTAATATTTAAATGAGATGGTGCGGTAAAAAGGATGCCCTAGGGACAAAATGTGCATCCCTAGTGCTCAAAAACATTGGGTGCCCAGGAGACGTGGCTGTGCGCCCACAACAGCATCGGGTGCCCAGACAAGCACAGCGGCTACCTGACAAAAGCTCCCCCCCCCCAGTTCTGGCCTGATGGGCCAAGTGGACCTGGGGGTCCTCTAACTGAAATGGAAGATTCGAAGGTCCATGTGGTAAAAGAGCCCTTGCCAGTCTCCAAATCCCCTCTCCAGACCAGGAATGCCTGCCAGAGGCTCTCCCCCCGGCAGGGCTGTTCCCAATTGGTCCTTTTCATTGAAATGTCAGTGAAAGGACCAATCCCCTTTCAGGACAGACCTCTGAAAGGGGATTGGTCCTTTCACTGACATGTGACAGTGAATGGACCAATCGTCAGTAAGTGGAGTGAATAAATTAATATTAAGTGTCACTTAATATTCATCACAGAAAGAAAATACACCATAGTAGAAGGTAAACCAACACAAAAGTCTGCCAAGAAAAATAAAACAGGAGCAGAATCAGGAAAAAATTGTAACTGATTTTTCATCAAGTCTGGGATAATATTTACAAAGATTTTGATAACACTATTTAGACACTCCTATCATTATGAATCCAAGCACACTAGAGTGCTGCCGAACTGATTTTCATCACAATTCCCTGCAGCTATCACACTAATACATCAAGGGCCCAATATCCAGTTATCTAAATTATCCATGTATTAATTATTTGGTTAACTTAAAATGGATGTTCAGCAGCATGGCTATGCTGCTGAATATAACTGGATAAATGCTAGTTAACCAGATAAGTTATATCCGGATAACATTGGACCTGCTATTGAGCAGGTCTAACTTATTCAGTTAACTTAACCAGATAAGGCTGAATACAGGCATTTATCTGGTTATGATAAGCTGCCCCTGCCTTGATACACCCATTGCCCACCCCCAAGATATCTGGCTATCTACTTAACCGAATACTTATCTGGCTAAACAGCGGGTGCTGAATATAGCCGGATAATCAGCGGCTGCAAGTCCTACTTATCTGGCTAAGCAGCATTGAATATCGATCCCTAAAACATTAACAGAGGCCAGACAGCTTACCAGGGAGTATGAAAAAAAAAAATCAAAGGGATTGGCCATTAAAAAAAAAAAAAAAAAAAAAAAAAAGGTGCACACTTGCCCAAAACAGTGTTAAACAGTATTAAAGTGAAAAAGAACAGAAATCTAGTAAGACAAGCAAAACAGCTTTTAAAAATCCAAAACATGCAAGTCTATATTTTGAAGCACTGGCTTTAAGAGTCCGCCATAACACTTGAACTAGTAAAGCAGCTCAGAGTCCAGCATAAAAAAATTGCTTAAATACCAAGAGGTTGACATAATGACTAATAGGAAACCCACAAAAATTTCCACAGGGTCCTGGCACCTTTTCCAAAACACAAAACTAATTGGTCAGTTAACAAGGAATACAACATCAGACATACAAAATATAATTTCAATACAAAATGGTTTTACCACACACCAATTTACACTTGAACAATATAATCAAGTGGAGCAAACTGAGTTAATGTAAAGTCAATACATTCTATTTTGGCTGTTGACACAAAATCCCACTGGGAAATATAACACTTGCGGAAATTAATCATTATAACAGCTTAACTCAACGTACGTCTATACAGAAATAATTTGGACTGGAGAAGTGCCAGGTTCCTCTGTACTGGAAGAAGCACGGTGGATCAGCACATCCAGTGAGTTAAGGTTGAATAAGCATATGCAAGAGGAATTTCTTTTACCTTCTAATTCTCCATTAATCTCTCGTCAGCGTGGCCCGTGCAGGAAGCAGAACCACCTGCTGGCTTAGCAGACCATCGCCTAGTATGCAGTTTTACTGCTGCTTTGTACTTTCAGCTCAATCAGCACCAGAAATGGGATTTGGCACCATAAGCCTTCATTTGCAACCTTCTCTGTTTCCCCCCCCCCCCTATTTTATGTTCACCACATCCCAAGATACTCTGGTCATTGTATCAACAGTTCTTGCCTAGGGACAATACATTAGGCCTGCTCCCAGAATCCTTCAATCATAGGCCCTGGATCCTGCTACTAAGCCGGATCACCCGTAAGCAATGACTATGAATCCCTTGCCTCAGAACTGTGAATGCTGCCTCTGCAGAAGAAAACTACCTTTCTAAAAGTAATACAATGCAGACTTTGAAATCAAACATATAGACTTGGCTTTGTATTCATCTCCCTATGTTATTATTGTAACTTAACATCATTTTCGTTTTTTCTCCATTTTCTGCTTTCGCAGCCTTTGCCACTATCCCTCTCCAAGACAGCATGCCTTGACGGCTCAGGGTTTCTTTGACTCAAAAAATGGAAATGCACCCCCCTCTGAGGCACATCTTCAGAACTACTTGGTCAGCAGGGTACTGCAATAGTTCCAGCAGGCATCTTACCTCCTTCTCTCCCTCCTTCCCCAGACCCAAAGGTAGTCTTACACTGGGGCTTCCCAGCTTGCTGATACCCTTAGTAGAGAGTAATATTCTCTAGATATAGATCTGTGCTTGTTTGGGGGTTTGGATGCAGCCATGTCCAGTCGGTGAGGGCTTTGTCTGTTGGGATGTCATGTTGGTTATGATAACTTCTCAGGGAGTCTGGACAAGGATGCTATTCGGACTGGGTGAAGTCTGGGCAGGGAATCAGATGGTGTCATGCCTTTACCTGTATTAGAAAGTCATGTTCCAATTGTCAAGGTCATAGTATGGTTTTGAAAGACTCTAATATTACTCATGTCTCCTAATCAAAGCTTCCCCTAATTGAATCCATTGCAAAGGTGCGTTTGAAGCTATTTTCCTAACCTGAGAGGTCTCCGGCAGCCTTTACCTACTAAGGAGATGTGACAGTGCTGCACGGCCCTTGGGCCGTAACAGCTGAGTGCTAGTCATCTTGTGCTGCTGTATGTATGTACCTCTCATTATTGCAAACTTGTGTTAGTAGAGATAGCTAGAATTTATACTCCTTATGCTTTCTATGGGTACCCTTAAAGCACATAGACTTAGGACTCATCGGGTGAGCTGCATGCAGAAGGGACACAAAAAAAAAAAAAAAAGCAAAGAATGAATTTAGTCTCTTAATTGCTTTACCTTCCCTAAGAGCTCCTTTAATGCCTGCCTCTCTCTAATCCTGGCCCTGTCCCTACTCCTCCTTCCTCTTCCCCTTTCCTCTTGCTCCATGCCTCATGCTCCAACATCTCCATAACCACCACTCCTCCTCATGCCTCTTTGAGGATGTGTCGGGAGTAGGAGAGAGGAGGTAAGCAGCTGTTAGAGATAGTTGGAGCTTTTTGTACGGTTACTGAGTGAGTTGTCTTGGTTTGTGTTATAATCTGTTTTCCCTTTCCCTTGGTCTCATTTGTCATTTTGTGTGTGTGAGTTTTTGTTTGTCACGTTTGTCTGTTGGTCTTTTTGTGTGGAGGCATGAGGAGGAGTGGTGGTTATGGAGAGGATGGAGCATGAGAAAACCCAAATTGCGCAACATGCATAAAACAATGCGAGACGTGGCCATTAGCAAGCGACGTGGTTAATGACTCGCTGACACATCGTGGAACGCGATAACGTAGCACGTAATATGGAAATTACTTACATGATGCGGAATCAGGGAAAGTAACCTAACCACTTTTTTTTTTTTTTTTTTTTTTTTTAAATCACTGGCGCTATTCCTGCTATATTTATAGGATTTTGATAAATCTAGGGGCAAGTTAGCTACCATGAAGGTAAAGGACCATTTCCCTTGTCAGAGTTAATAAGAATCTATTTAAGTTTAGATCCTCATTTCCTTCCTCTTACTTCACATAAAGCCTTCATTAGGATTAGCTCAGAAGGAAGAACATAAGCTATTATTAACCTGCTATATTTCTGCCAACTTGCTTGACTAAATAATAATCAAAATTTGATTTGGCTAGAGTTCATCTTTGTTCTTATTCTTTTTTATCAGTTTCCATTTAGCTATATAAAATACATAAATAAGTTAGCTATTCGGACTCTGATTACTTAAACACTGCAGTATCTTCCTTGCAGCTTATGTCTAGCAAGCAAGATCTAAAAACCCAAGGCAGTCTGTGTCCACTCCTCCAATTCCTGGTTTCTAACTAGAAGAAATGATCATTGCAATTTTATCATCACAAAGATATACTTAAAATATCATATTTTTACAGCTTCCCAAGCACTTAGTTGTAACAGAGCACAGCTCAACTGATCAAGAGAAGATGCACTCCAGAAGCAGGACTCTTTGTTTTACAACTTACATTAAGATCAACTAGCTTATTCATAAAAAGAGAATACAAATATTTGAGAGTTATACATAACTGAACCAACAGTTATCTTCAAATAGAGACGAGTCATACAGTTAAGTCACATATTAAGATATCAAAATAAGTAGTTCCTGGGCCCTGAAGGATTCTCTCAGCTCCCTGTGGCTGTGCTACCTACAGGGTCATTTTTGCTGCCTGCCCCCCCCCCTTTGGACAGTTGATGTCATTACCTTGAGTCAGCCAATAAAAGGAGGCGTTCTACGGTGCGCCAAAGGGGTGTATCCCTTGGAACTTGTTTGTTTGACCACAGTGAGCACATTATAATCTGACTTTCTTGCCTCAGTCTCTCCTTTTTCTTGTTTCTTCTTACTATGGTGAAATGGAAGGGAAGGGACGGGTGCAGAAATGTGTTGCCCACTCTCCACAGCCAGCATACTTATTCCCCAGATGATGTCAAGGACAGTTGGGCAAGGTTTCTCAGGAACTGGCCTCGTTGCTAACTTTGCAAATGTAACAGTGGATAGCCAGAGGCCAAAGCATCGTTTAGTCCCGAGATCCGCAATCCTCCTCTAGCACTAGCAGCACAATCAACTGCTGCAATGGCCCATCTAGTGCCAGGAACTGGGTACTTCAGCACAGTATCAGGTACTGGGGTCCATCAGAATGGGCAAGGTGGATTTGTTATATGTGAGTCTCTGTTGCAGAGACCTGTTGTCACTGGCCTCAAAAATGTTTGGCAGGCTATTATTTTGCTCAAAAAAATCTATTTGCAAGAATTTTAATGATCTTGTAAATTCCATGGAGGCTACAAAAGAATAAGTTTCAGCTCAATGAACTGTTTTGGAAGGCTTTGACCCGAGACTTAAAACTCTTTGGAAACTCATAACCTGGCCTCACAGGAATTCAGGGTAGGTAGCTTTATTTACTTTTATTTATTTGGGTTTTGTATACCGGCATTCATTAAAAATATCACGTCGGTTTACAGAGTTCAGCAAATAACAGTTAAGATATTTGCAAATCAAAACAAACTAAAATATATAAATACATAAAAAACATTGTAGCTTGTGCTTTTGACTGTGTTATGAAGTGTCACACTGGATCTCTAGAGACTCAATCTCGCATTCTTAATTTGCGTTTTCTTAATTTTCCTTGTACTCCCTTAATTGCACCTCAACAACTTGTTACATATTTAAAGAAAGGTTGGGTCCTGAGGAGCATTTAGCTTCTTTTTCCAAAATCTATTATTTATCTAATAATTCTCCACAAGACCCTTCTGGTATTTCTGCTGTATTCAGAAAGTTTTGATCTGACTAATTTTCTTGAGCAAATCAATAAGGTAATTAATGACTGAGCCACTCTATTGATGTCTTGCATGTCTGAATTGGGGAAAAGTTTAATTTTTGCTAATAAGGATGTTTTTTTTTTTTGACCATAAAATGCATATATTTCCTGATGTTTCTAGACAGACAGACTAGGAGGAGATCTTTCCTTCAGTATAGAGATATTGTGTGTGTTAAGTTTGGGCAGTGAATCTTTTCTTTGATATCCAGCTGTGTTTGATAAAGTTAGATGGAAATTATCAGGTAAGTAGCAATCTCTCCTTTCTAAGCATATGGACAGGTGAATCCAAAACCATTGGGATGTACCAAAGCTACTCCCAAATAGGGTGGGAGACTATCTGTGGTTCAGTCAAAACTGCACATGCAAAGGCTGCATCCTCCCGGGCCTGCACATCCAAGCGATAATGCCTAGAAAAGGTGTGTAAAGAGGACCATGTCGCAGCTGAGCAAATGTCGACAGGAGTCAAGCCAACCTCTGCTCTTGACACTGCTTGAGCACTAGTGGAATGAGCCCTAACCTGACTAGGCAACAGGTGCCCAGCATCCATATACACGGTCATGACTACTTCCTCAATCCAGGGGGCTATTGCAGCGCGCAACACCGGCTCACCCTGTTTACTCCCACCATGGAGTATAAACAGCTGGTCCATCTTCCTGAGATGTTCAGAAACCTCTAAATACCTCATGATATGCCTCTTGACAGCTAATAGTGGATCACTAGGGCCTTCCTTTTATGTAACTATTGGTGACTTCTCACAATGCAAAAGTCCCTCACTTCTTCAGTAGCAGGAGAGATACAAAGTCTTTGGGCATCAATGCCCTTGGGCTGAAGTGGCCGGAGGAGAAGCTGCTGTTTACCTATCCCCCGTGGCCTATGTTGGGCAGGATGATTTGGAAGATCAAGAGTCACAGGAGGATGGTGTTTCTGATGGTACCAGATTGGCCCAGAAGACCATGGTATGCAGATTTGCGAAGGCTTCCTGGTGGACTCCCCCCTCTGGTTTCCGGCACACAGGGATCTGCTATGGCAGGGACCTGTTCAAGAAGATCCGAATCAATTTTGACTTACGATATGGCCCTTGAGAGGGCTCGGATGCTGAATCATGGATATTCTACCGCAGTGATTGCCACCTTGTTATATGTTCTCCATTTCCTTAGCCTATGTGAGGATCTGTTGAGTGCTTGAGGCTTGGTGTGAAAATAGAGGGGTTCTTCCTCGTTTGGTTAAGATCTCACTCACTTTGGAATTTTTGCAGGATGGACTAAGTAAAGGGTTGGTCCTTAATTCCTTAAAGGTACAGGTGGTAGCTCTTGGCTATTTCTGAGGTCAGGTGAATGGTGGGATCTTGTCAGCTCATCTGCATGTGGCTCATTTCTTGAAAGGAGTGAAACATCTTCATCCTCCCTTACGGTTACCGTTGCCCTGTGGAGTCTTAATCTAATTTTGGATTTATTAGCAGGCCATACTTTTCAACTGATGCGTGACCTTTCCTTGAGGTTACGGACCTTAAAAATTGTTTTTCTTGCTGCAATTAGTTCTGCATGTCGAGTATCTGAACGACAGGCCTCGTCTTGCTGGGAGCCGTTTCTACGAGTGACTCCAGAGGTGATACAGCTGCGTACTGTTCCTTCCTTTTTGCCAAAAGTGGTCTCGGATTTCACTTGAATCAGTCTATTTCCCTGCCATCTCTGGAAAGGGAAAAAGATGTGGACGAATATCAAGAGGCATATCTTGAGGTATTGAGAGGTTTCTGAACCTCTCAGGAAGATGAAGATTTATTAGCATTACCTATCAATGGTCATAAGATAACCTGATAAATACCGAATAATCTACAAAGATCACTTATATATTTAAATAAGCCATATCAATTAACTATTTTTCATTTAACATTTAAATGTTTGATAAGGACTTTTATTTATGTATTGGCTTATTTTCTCTAACATTTTTGCATTTGTTGGGTTACATTATATTTAGTGGTATGTAAAAAGCATTTTAAGGTGGGTTGTTTTTTTTTGTTTGGTTACTAGATGTTACTGGTTTGTTTAATGTTTTGAGACTTTAGATTTCTCATTTAGATTGACTGTATTAAGGGGAACACTGGATAATTTCTAATTTTTTTTCCTTTGTAAGCATTTTTATTTTTTTGTTTTATTACTACTAGATTCTGTTTTGGTTTTTGATGTCTTTCTAGTCAGACTTATGTATTTCTTTGAAAAAATAAAAATATTTAAAATTAAAAATGGGCTGCTTCTGTGGCCCCGGGGTGGGGGGGGGGGGTGAAGGTCCCTGATTCAATCCCCAAGACAGGGCTTCTGGTCCCCAGAACAGCAAAGGCTGGGGATGCAGTATTCACAGCACTCAGGCAGAGTGAAGAGGAGGAAGTCATGGTTACTGCTTAAGGTGGCACCTAGTGGCCAGATTCAAGACCTATGATTACAGGTTTCCAGAAGGAGCCCTGGTGCATGGCCCCAGCCCAGGACTGTCACTGCAATAACCAGGCTAAATACATTGGGATGGGAGAAGGGCAATATAAAATAGGATGAAAAAAAATCCCCTGGTTATTGCAAATGAAGGCTCATGGCACCAGGATCGCACCCCTGGCTTCGACTGAGCTGAGAGTCCAAAGGAACAGTAGGAACCTGCCAGTTCAAATAAAAAAATAAAAATGAGCAGAAAAGATGGTAAAGAACAGGAAATCCACAGGCTCAGATAAAATACTGATTAAGGTACTGAAGGAGATAAAGGAAAGGGAATGAAGTATTAGCAAGAATGGCAAATGAGTGACAGGAGAACCCACTAGTTCCAGTTTTCAAGAGGAAAGGAAATCTTTAGGAATGCAATAATTGAGAGAAAATGCCATGACATACACATTAAAAATGTGGTAAAGGACTACAGAGATGAGGATAAGAAGTATTGTAAAGATCAATGAAACCCAAACTGATTTTATCAAAAAGGTAAACAATAAACTGATTTGCGCACTAAAGATCTTGATGAAATATAAAAAAAAGAGTTTGTATATCCTTACTCACCTGGAAAAGCATTTGGCACAATGCCCAAAGAATGAATTCAGTGGTGTATGTGAAAGACGTATGTGTGAGACTTACATAAAACTGGTGAAGGACCCTATCAGGATAATAAGATCCAGAGGACTGTGTACAGATTAACAGCAAGCTTTCCAGTCAAAGTGGAATAAAGCAAGGATAAACCGTAACTCCCTTTCGTCTTCATATTAATACTGATTAAAGATATACAGAAGAAGCCCAAGTGGTACGTTATTGGCTATCAACATTGTGCTAAATACAGAATTCAGGGAAGAAGTACAGAAAGATCTGGAAAAATGGGTACAATGCAAGGAAGGACCGAACATTAGTAGAATGAAGACAGAATATGGTGGCAAAATTTAGTGATGAAGATGATAAGACAGAATGTGCGAGAACTGGAAAGAAGAAACTACAAGGACTTGAGTTTATTAAAGAAATAATACAAGCAGCATCCTTACAGGAGAGATCAAAGTGAGCACCTTGGTTTTAAGGCTAAAAGGGAAAGAAGAATTAGCTGTGATCAGGAAATCCTGACCTGGTTAAAATAAAAAGGTATATAAGATAATAAGAATTACCTTATGAGGCAGAATTTTGGAGCATGCAAAAAAAGATGAACCTGCAATCAGTGTGACAGAGATAATGATACATGGGGATGACATGAAAGGATAAGAACAGAAATGATGAAGTCAGGGAAAGGCTGAAGGAGGCAGAGACTGCAAAGGTGTAAAAAAAGCCTGTGCTAAAGAGATGAAAGTTACACTTTGAAAACAGTACAGGAAATACAGGTGGAGGGGGAAAAGGGCAGCAAAACACTATGTTTTGCACTATGGGGCAGAATATGCCCCATAGTGCAAAACACTATGGGGCAGAATATGGGGCAGATTGCCCCATAGTGTTTTAACACTATGGGGCAGAATCTGCCCCATAGTCTTTTAACAAAAGACTATGGGGCAGATTTTCAAAGGCTACGTGCGTAACATACACGCGTAACCTGAGAAAATCTGCCCCTGCGCGCGCCGAGCCTATTTTGCATAGGCTTGGTGGCGCGCACAAGCCCCGGGACGCGCGTATGTCCCGGGGCTTGCAAAAAGGGACAGTCCGGGGGCGTGGCAGGAACGGGGGCATGGCCGAGTGCTCCAGCACATTGGCCTGTACCAGGGCATGGTGTGCTGGCAGCCCGCCGGCAGGTGTAACTTTTGGAGTAAACGTGGGGGGGGGGGGGGGGGGGCGGAAAAAAAAGTTCCCTCCAAGGCCGCGCCGACGATTTTGGAGCGGCCTTGGAGGGAATGGGGAAAGCCATCGGGGCTCCCCTCGGGCTCGGTGAGCGCAAGGTGCATGTGTGCACCCCCTTGCGCGTGCCGAGCCTGTATTTTATAACACGCATTTTATAAAATCGGGCGTAGATTTGTTCGCGCCGGGTTGTGCGAACAAATCTACGCCCGCACATAGATTTTAAGATCTGGCCCATTGTGAATAAGTTCTGTGGTCTTGCTTCATTTTCTTTGATATTCCTCCCTTCCAAAGTTTAATGCTTAAGCCAAAGAACTGTTTAAATACACCATCTATGCAATAAAAGACATGCATTTGAATCTGATAATCATACAACTTAACACATATTTCAATAAATATTACAAAAAAACAAAACACAAATAGTAACCTAACAGATTTCCAATAGGCCAAACAATCCTTTCTACAAAACCCATATAGGTCAGACAAGAGTGGTGGTGACAAAATACTCAAACAGTCTAGATGTAAAATAAAATGAATATTACTTCAGAGTTAATGCTGCAATTACATGCTGAGCTAAAGCAACAAGGAAAGAAAATGGAAAAAAAAACAAAAAACCTTTGAAATGCACTGAAAGACCTAACTAGTGGTACTACTAAAGAAATATCTGAAAAGGCTTTATTTATTTATGGCTTTTCTTTTACAGACATTCGTCAGGGACATCATGCCGGTTTACATCGAACAAGGGGGAACATAGAGAAATCAGTTACAGAAAACAGGGGGCAGCAAACTGGGAGATGCGAACGTAATATGCATAATGGAAAGGAATAGAGGCATAAGAAAGTTATCATAGAACTAATACAAAGACATAAAATGGTAGAAACATAACAGTGCAAAACTAATTACAAGTCATATATCAATATTTTAAGTAGCGTGAGGCGGCAGCATGTAACAAGGTAAAGCGGGCATTCAGTATCCATGGAGAAAAGCTGATTGAGGAGAGGGGGAGGGGGGAAATTAGGAAGCTAGTTAAATGCTTAATGAAAACAAATTAGAACAAAGCATCAAAAGGGTGAAAGTAATAAACTGGTTGAAGGCCTACAAAGGAAAAGAAATGATCTAGAAGGAAGTCTTGTGCCAAACCAAACAAGAACTGAAGAGCAGCAGATCTGGTAGCAAGCAGGAAATATCTGAGCATGCTATAAAGATTTTGAATAAAATTCTAGAAGAGTGACATTGATAACAAGCACGATGAGCAACAAAGTAGAAAGACAAGTTGACTCAGGAGGACGTAGATGCAGAGAACTGGAGGACAAAGAGACACTGTGCTAAAGATAAATTAATTAGGCTATCATAATAAAAATTCTAAAAAGCCAAAAATTTGTATGACAGAAGAATTCAAGATGGCCACTAAGTCAGATGCAGATTTGGAAGGTCCAATATTTAGTTGTTTTTTTTTTCCTAGTTTCCTAGTTCTTTTTCTTCTTCCCTGGCTGTGATGGATAGGAATAAAGGAAAGTCTGTAATGTTACCTATGGCTTCTACTTCAATTCAGGGACCAATGAATCAACATATGGTGCTTCAGTGTTCATCAATTCAGCCAGAGAGGTTGATAGTGTGGATGTACAGGTGCGAGAAACCTCTCCCCCACCCCAGCCACCACTGCTGGATGCTGGTCTTGATATCTCCAACTCTCCTGCAAGGCCACTGGTGGTGTTTTGTCTGAAGATCTGCACTCGACTGACAGATCTGATCCTCAGGAGTCCCCATATGTAAGCTGGCTGTGGAGGTGCCACCTCTGGGATCGACTGACATCAGTGACCAAATGAAGGCACTAATGAACAGTCCCAGAGGACTGTGTAGATATGGAGGCCATCCGGAGTGTCAGGTTAGAAGTACTGAGAACCAGGTATTGGGAGGTCAAGGGAACCCCAGAGAGCTGCAGCAATCCCAGTGCCAGTAGCTATGTCTCTCCCTCAGGACCTAAGAGGAAGCCACATGAGAATACTTCTAGAAACCACTTCAGATAATATTTTATTAGATGTGTGGAAAGTGGTAACTCAGACTGAGCATAAGTTTATTAATTCTTTTGTTCAGTTGTGTAATTTTTCTAATCGGACGAAGCCAAGATGAGTGAGCAAGAGACTAGGAGAGGTGAAGGGACAGATTTCCTTGGTAGGATCCCAACTTTCTCTAAGAAAACATCTGCTGACACTCACATAAAGGACAATTTGACTCTTCACAACAAAAACCAAACTCAGTTGAGCCTATTACGTCCAACTGATGTCACACTATCGTAAATTATAAGAATCACGAGATATCACCGCGCGGTGAAACCACTAACGCTAGATGACATAAATACCATGACAATACCCGACTGCATTAACATACACAGTTTGACGATTCATTTGTCTCTGGTTTTAACACCTTCCACAGTTACTTTCTAATCCTTGTGTCTGTTCTTATAAACCTATGTTCTCTTAATTGTTCTTCGGAGAGAAGGCCTACACCACCTCCCACAGTTATAAATGTAAACGTTGATCTTTTTGTAAACTGATGTTATACCTGTTGTTGTTACACCAGTAAACTGTTATACCTTTAATCAGAGTGAAGGCCTTTCGCTAAACTTCGGTATATAAAAGCATACAAATAAATAAATAAATTGGGGTTGCTGGAGATGCAAACATAGCCAAGTATTTGCAGTTGCTCAATTTCTCAATGACTAGGTTGATATCTGTCCAGGAATTGTTCAAGAAATAGTCCAGAGATATATTAAAAATCTCTCACAAGAAGGATATTTTTCTTTCTTGGAACTCGCCTAGAATTCAAGACATAGCAAGTAATAAGTTCTTTTTAAATTAAATATGTTCCTGTGATAAAGTGAAGGATTACTGAGGTGGAAGGAGCATTGGATGCACACAGTATAGATCTTTCTGCCTTCCTTGAGACATTTTGGGATGTTATTTTGACAAGAGCCACACTTGTGGTCAAGTTTTTGTTAAGAAGTGGATAAGGATTTCATTCTCAAACAGTATTTCAAATTTTAAGATATTTCTTTTTGTGGTTAGAAAATTCAAATATTTCCAGATGTTGCTCGTGTGACTCAATTTAAGAGGAAATCTTTCCTTCAGCTAAGACAGCAGGTTCTTCCTTTGGGAGCCTTTTTTTTTTCTTTACAGTTTCCTTGTAAGTGTTTTGTATGTTATCAAAAGGAACAAGTTTGTATTTTTTGACCATTAGCATTTTGAAAGATTTCTAGTCACATAAAAAATGATTAAATTATTTTTTGGAATGGCTAAGGTTCTATTAGGATGATGGAGTTTGCCTGTATATCATGGTTCTATATAAGATTTATTTCTTTTACCTCTTATCCCTCCCTTCTCACAATATTTTTTCTCTTTACATAACTCATGATTTCTTACATTAAATCATATGTAAAAATGTTTTAAATACTAGAAAAAGTAAAAAAAAAATGTACGACATGTTAGAAGTTAAAAAGCATTAAGTCAAGGTTACAGCACATTCCAAAATCCTAGAAGCCAATATACTCATGTCACAGAGTAGGGGTGGACTCACAGCAGCTGAGAGTCAGGACCAAGGTACCAGAACAGAATCAGAAGGCAGAAGTAAGGTCACACAAGCAGGGTCGAGGCGGGCAGAGTTTGTGCAACATCAGGAGGCAGACCAAGGTCAGAGAAGGTGGAATTCAATAACAGACTAGAGGCAGGCAATTGGGCGGGGCAGGCAGAGTTTGTACAAAAAGAAAGGCAAGCAAAGGTCAGGGCAGGCAAACAAGGCAGAGTCAGGAATCAAGCCGAGTCACGGAAAAAAAGGCAGCAAATGCACAGTAACACATGGATTCAAACTTGTCGCTCAGGCACTGGCTGAGAGGACAGAACTACTTTTATAGGGAAGCAGTGATGGATGCTATCAGGATGCGCCCACAGGAAATCCTGTGTGCTGGGCCTATATAACTGCTGAGTTAGTGAGGTCACTTAGAGCTACAGACGGTATCAGGCGATCAGGATGCCAGGAACCATGCTGGACTCAGGACCTTGAGCTACAGAAAGCTTATCGCTATGCAGCATGCCAGGGTCGGTAGCATATTACAACCAAGATGCAAATGTTAATACAGAGTGGGCACTACATGCATAAAAATGCACAAAACAACCCAAAACATGTAGAAATATCAGCATTATTTTTTTTATGTATTTTTACACATGTATTGCTCACACTGTGCAAATATTCACAAGAATCACCTTTGCAAGTAATAAACTTATACACAGGGAAGATAACTTTCAAACTGGCGCACAGGTGTACGTACACACACGTCAGTGCGCATCCAGGGATGCCGCCATTTTATAACTTGCGTGCATATATGCGTGTATGTTAAACAACAGCCTAGCTGTGTAAATCTGGTTACTTCCACACAAGTCAGAGTATTTTATAACCAGCGCATATCCATGCCATTACCAGTTTCACCAGTTCGTCCAGTCGAGAGTTAGGTCCTCCAAACCCCCTTGTTTAATAGCCTGCACTCCCCCAGTTACCCCAGACCCTTTAAACCAGTCGGAAATGTTACATTTACCTATGTAACTCCTTGGAAAATTACCTCCAAAGAGGTAGATTTTAAAAGCCTGGCCATGTGCATCAATTGGGGGATGTGCATGGCCAGGCTTTTAAAATCGGTTTGCAATTCTGGTCACCACATCTCAAAAGGTACATAGAAGAGTGTCCAAAATAATAAAGGGGATGGAACAGCTCCCCTATAAGGAAAGGCTAAAGAGGGTAGGGATGTTCAGCTTGGAGAAGAGATGGCTGAGGAGGGTTATGATGGAGGTCTATAAAATCATGAGAGAACTTGAACGGGTAAATACAAATCAATTATTACTCTTTCAGATAATAGAAGGACCAGGGGGGGCACTCCATGAAGTTAGCAAGTAGCACATTTAAAACAAATTGGAGAAAATTCTTTTTCACTCAGTGCACAATAAGCTCTGGTAATTGTTGCTGGAGGATGTGGTTAGGGCAGTTAGTGTAGCTGGTTTTAAAATGGTTTGGATAAGTTGCTGGAGAAGTCCATAAACTGCTATTAATCAAGCTGACTTAGGGAATAGCCATCGCTATTACTAGCATTAGTAAAATGGGATGTATTTAATATTTGGGAACTTGCCAGGTACTTGTAACCTGGATTGGCCACTGTTGGAAACAGGATACTGGGCTTGATGGTCTGACCCAGTATGGCAATTTATGTTCTTACAGGTGCCTAGCAAATTTTAAAAGCTATCCAGATGCATACACATCTCCTGTAGCACACACAACTCACTTGATTTTAAAAAGGGGCAGGGTAAGGGCAGAGCATGGGTGTTCCAGGGCAGAGCCAAGAATGTGCATATAAATACTTATGCGCCTGCCTACGTGCCCAAGTCCAGTACCGCTTAAGTTTACTTCTGCTATGGAGGAGGTGTAATAAAAAAAAAATAAATAATACAGCCATATTATCATAGCAATTTTCAAAAGCCATTTACGCATAAAGTACAGTTACACATAAATAACCTATGGACAATTCAATAGCATATATTGTAGCAATTTTCAAAAGCCCACTTACACGAGTAAAGTGCATTTATTTATTTAACATTTTTTCTATACCGTCGTTAAGTTAAATACCATCACAACGGTTTACAGAAGGGCACGATAAAGAGAAATATGGGTGGTATAGATTACAAATTACTTGTGTGCCATCATATTTACATGCATAAAACCCAGTTTTATGCATGTAAATATTTTTTTTATTACCCCCATAGTCTATGTGTGCAAATTTAAATTCATCATTATATGAGCTGCCATGATGAAAAATCATGTAAAGCAACTTGATGATAAATTCTTCAAAGACCTGAACATGACAATTTTGAAGACTGATTTTTGTAAAAATGACGACACTTTACTGAGGTACAGATATCGTTTTTGCCCATAGAAATCCTATGTGCATAAACAGTTTTTATATATCTGAATTCAGATCATTCAAGAACAGAAGTCAAAATTTCTTTCACAGAAGAATGAGGAAATATCATTCATCCAGTCTAATATAAAAGTAGCAAATCTTAACCTCTTATTGTTCTGCACATAAATTATTTTTTCCAAATAAATCAGCATCCTTCCAAATAAGCTGGCAACCTTCAAGAATTACAGCATCAGCTAGTGACAACTCTAGCTCAACTAGCATGATTTGTCAGAGCTAGCAAAGCCCATCCGGCACACTGCTAGACTACCCGCCCCACAAAACAGGCTTCTCCCTCTCCTCCATCTGCTCCCTTCTTTCCTCCTGTCTCTCTCCTCTCATCCCCTAGCCTCCTCCTGTCCATAATGGTAATCTGTTATAGCCGATCTGGCCCTGGGCACTACAGTAGTGGCTCCTCACACTTTGCAGCCCAGTGGTAGTGGGGCTGTCCTAGGCTACTGCAGCAATGGTTCCTCGCTCTTGGTGGCAGAAGGCTGGCGGCCCAAATTGCTACACCATCTCCCTCTCTGCGGACCAGCAACACCTGGCTGTTTTCCAGCAACCCACATCCTCTTTCTGCTGGAATCCCTCTTGTCAAGTCACTAAGGTTACTCGCACTTAGCAAGACTGTGATCAAGATTATCAAGGGTTGCTTACTGGCTTAGTTACTATAGAACAGTTTAGCTGGTTGTAATAGCAATGTGAACACAAATCCTAGTAACTTTGTGGCTCCAGATGGAGTGTTCACCATCAAGTGGCACCACCTACCAGCGATTACAATCACTTTTGCATGCTCATAACATAGTTTAGATATGAGAGATCTCTCATGGCAGACCTACCCTGCATCTTTAAAGCAAAGAACAATGAAATGAAGGCACATGTTCCTCATGTGCAAATCAAAAAGGAACCATTCCTGATTAAATAGGTTTGTCTGACAGGCACAGAAGAGTTTAGTATTGTACAAATACTTCAGAGAACTTCAAATTAATTCAAGTATCAGCTCCATTATATCTAATTAAATGAATTAAGCAATACACACTTGTGTATTGTGAGGTTTTTTTATTCTCATTTATTTTAGTAAAGGCAGAGCACTAAAATAAAAACAAACAAACAAAAAAAAATCAAGAATCCTCAATTTGCCTCCTTATGGCATAGGTTACCTTAGAAGGCAAGATGCCCTGCATCACTACAAAGTTTAAAATAATAATCCCAAACATCCAAGACAACAAGAAACTTACAACATTGGATAAAGAAAGAGATTTCAAATTATTTTGCCTATTACGGTCAGGAGGGTTATATGAAACTGGAATATATGTAATCTTTCCAAATAGACTTATGCTGAAGTTAGAAAAAAAAACATTTTATTTTTGGTTTAATGATTCTGTCAGCTTTGGGAATGTCAATGTGCACCTCTGATATCTTTGTATTTGCAAGGTACATAAGGAAAGGCATTTCTGTTTCTCCAGTGCAGGCAGAGTCTGGTTTCCTGAGGTTTCCAGTTCAGTTTTTGTCTGCATATTTCTCTCTCTAATCTGTGGTCACTTATTCTGTATTTGATACGGGTCTGTCTGTGGTAAGCTATTCCCATTAGCTTGCAGTTTTTATATAGGGATTTTGTCATTCCAGAAGGAGATGTTTAATATTTGCAACGCTGTTTTTCATAGGGTCTGTGACTGACTGCAGAGGGTGGGGAAGCCCTGGGCAAGTCACCCCAACTAACTTCTTCTCTTCTAAGAACAGCCCCGCATCTGAGAACCAGTATATTTTTTTCTACAAAAAAGCACTGAGAAGTGATATCATTCTATTGACGCCACAGCAGACTATGAAAATGCAAAGGACATCATATATGGTAGTTTTTGAACCATCAAAGAAAATACAATATACTACAAATTGTACAATTACATGGTATTCATTTTGGATATTCCTTATTTGGATAGATGCTTCATAATGTTTAAATAACAGAAACAAAAGGGTTTTATTATTAAAGTGGAGAACAACTGGCATGCAGTAATAATTTATTGCCTTGTTTTGAAAAGGTTTGAATCAGTCTTTGTTATCCAATGAGACACATGTAAAAAAAAAAAAAAAAATGGACTCAGACTTTCAGGTTAAAGCACAGTTTTTAAGTTTTTAACTTGTACACTCTATGGTAACAATACTTTTACCGGCCTTTCTTCTTTCCAGCTTGTTGTAAGCTTCCAAGTTCTCTCCCCCTGTTGATTGTAACTTTGACTTATTCCTACCTATTATTATCTTTCTTTTACTTGAATTGTTACTCTAGTTTCCCCTCTGTTAAACTGTAAACCGATCCGATATGGTTATTTACTATGAAGGTCAGTATAAAAAACTGTTAAATAAAATAAAATAAATAAATGTAACCATATCTTTACAATGTTTAAGTTGAAGGGTATCAGACATGACCTTAATCTGTGAGGCTGAAATGTCTGTTAATAAATGTTATTCTCCATGTACACTCTCAGAGCAACCAAACAAAAGTTGAAGTCCCTTTTCGCATGCGATAGCTTGCCAGGGGAGGAGTTGGGACGGCGTTGGGGCGGACTCCGCGATGTCTTCGCTGGCTGCGATAAGGTAAGACACGTTATCGTCGCCAGTAGCGCACCAAATAACTACACCTTTTATGGTCTCGCTATTCGGTACGAAAGCCAGCGATTCGCAGTGGTGCAATGGCTGCCGGCTTTCGCAGGCCCGCCCACCCCTCCCCTCCCTTCGTCCCCCCACCTCCCGTTTTCGCTGGATTCACCATTCTGTGTTAGAATGGTGAATCCAGGCCTTAGATTGTAAGCCCTCTGGGGATAGGGAAATACCTATAGTACCTGAATGTAATCCACTTTGAAATGCTGAAAAAAGAGCGGAAAAAAAATAGAGAAAATGCATTTAATAGAAGAGATCTGACTAACTATAGACCAATTTATCATGCAGTGAATTTGGCACATCGTGTGTTAAAAGCAAGTTAATATCTGTTATTGGCAATGTGCAATTCTGCATTGATAATACAAAATATTTGGGGCACCACGTGGCAAAGATTTATGAATTGAATCATCTGCAAATGCATACCACAAACCCATTAATATTAAAATGGTTCAACATAGATCATGAAATTTCATGATCCTCATACAGCCTCCTAAAAAGTTAACTATACCCTGAGTGCATATGCAGACTAGTGTGTCCACCAATGCTCTTGACCCCTCCCCAGCCCTGATGCCAGAAACACTAATAGGGTATCCAGCTCCAAGAGATCCCCGTTAAATTCCTCCCATCCCCTCTTCCCTGTAGTCTACCCCAATAGCCCACTACCAAGGTGCATGTGAAGGGCAACAAATGTCACTTTGGACTACAGCGCTGGTAAAACAGTAACAAGTAGGCATTACTCCTGCCTATGGGGACCTGAAGCTGTTCTTGGGTAAGGTGGTTTCACTCAAGGAGTCTGAAGTTCCACAAATCCATTAAGGCCTGGTTATTTACACAAGCATTCAGTTAAGAATAGGTAATGTTCTTATGCAAATTTCTATTTTATTTAATCTTGAAATGTAATACTTATGTTTAAATTGTGCTTTAGAATGTACAGCTAGGTATTATTCCTTAAATATTATAAATACAGATTTATTTATTTTTTTTTAGGTATTGGTCCTTCATATGAATTTATCACCTTTCAATAGTCACAGCACTATACCCCCACCTCATATTTATGTTGGTATTGATACCTGGTCTTAGTCTTGTAGCTACTCCTTCTTCAGTATAGGTGCACTGTTTGTGCAAATATGATCTCTCTTCATACAGGCCACTCTGCAGAGCTTATTCCGAATGCACTAGAGGTATACCACCAACAGCTCTGATTAATCTATAATGTAATGGCAATTTCTTATCTGTATTACCAATATTTCCTTATGAACCTTATACTAACAAAATAGGAAATTAGACCATCCCACTAGTGAGGCTGCAATAAATAAATAAATGCTAAAGTAGCCCAGGTGCCTTTAAGTAAAGAGCAGACAGAGTTGAAAGATTTCAAATCACCCCTGTCAACTAATAAGCAGGTTACTAATACAAACAAAAAAATATACTTTGAAATTTCTGCATACAAATGTTAGAAGTCTAAAAAATAAGATGGGAGAGTTAGAATGAATAGCACTAAATGCAGAGATAAATATAACTGGCATCTCAGAGACCTGGTGGAAAGAAGAAAACCAATGGGACACCATGACACAAACTAAAATGAAATGATAGGATGGATCAAATTGGTGAAGTTGTGCCATATTTTCAAAAGAGGCATTGTGTCAAACAGGATACAATTTCTCCAAGACACAAAATGCAGTGTAGAATATTTGTAGTAGAAATTCCACATGAGAAGGAGAATAAAACAGCAGTGGGGGTGTACTACCATCTACCTGGGCAGAATGAACAGACAGTTGAAATGCTAACAGAAATAAGGGAAGCTAACAAAATTAGCAACACAGTGATGATGCGTAAATTCAAATATCCCAGTAGTGACTGGGTAAATATTACATCAGGACATGCTACAGAGAAAATTTCTAGATGAAATAAATGATAGCTTCTTGGAGCAGCTGGTACAGAAACTAACAAGAGGGGGAGCTATTTGAGACCTAGTCCTTAATGGAATACAGGAGTTTGTGCGAGAGGTGATAGTGATCATAATATGATCACATTTGACTTAACTGAAGGGAGGGCACTATGGAAATTTACAATGATAGCATTTAACTTTCAAAAGGGAGACTATTATAAAATGAGGAAAATGTTTAGGTAAAAACTGAAAGGAGCAGCTTCAAAGATTAAAAGTTTTCATCAGGCATGGACATTGTTTAAAAATACTATATTGGAAACTCAAACCAGATATGGTATATTCCATGTTTAAAAAAAAAGGGGATGGAAAGCCAAACAACTATGGAATGGTTAAATGGTTAGGTGAGAGAGGCTAGTATAACCAAAAGAACAAAAAATGGAAAAAGGGTCTGAATAAAAACAGGAAACTGGCAAGTTAGAAGTAAAGCACTGATAAGGAATGTAGACAATTTGAAAACAAGCTTGCTGTGGAAGCAAAGCTCGTAATAAAAAAACTTTCAGTACATTCAAAGTAAAAAGCCTGTGAAGGACTCAGTTGTAACATTAGATGATCAAGGGGTAAAAGGTACAATAAGGGAGGATGAGGCCATAACGAAGAAACAAAATTCTTTACTTCAGTCTTTGCTGAGGAACATAGATGTAAGGGAGATACCCATGCCAGAAATTATATTTAAAAGGTGATGTTGTTATATATTGTTGTAATATTCATTTTCATGTAATCTGGAATTATGTATGTGGTCTGTAAATTGCTTAGAGCTAAGGCATTAGCAATTAAGAAATTTTAATAAAGTTAAAGATTAATAAAGAGAAAGATGATTCAGAGGAATTGAAACAAATCTCAGTGAACATGACAAACTAAAGTGTAGCAAATCACCTGGACCAGATGTTATACATCCCAGACTGCTGAAAGAACTAAAAAATGAAATTGCAGACCTACTATTGGAAATTTGTAAACTATTATTAAAATCATCTACATACCTGAAGATTGGACGGTAGCCAACATAATACCAGTTTTTAAAAGCTGGTCTGGGGTGATGCAAAACTACAGACTGGGGAGCATGACATCAGTGCTGAGGAAAATGACTGAAACTATTAAAAAAAAAGAAGAAAATTACTGATCATATAGTCATAGTTTAATGGAACAAAGCCAACATGGATTTAGCCAAAGGAAGTCTTGCCTCACTAATCTGCTATATATTTTTTTTGACAGTATAAACAAACATGTGGATAAAGGTGAGCCAGTTGATATAGTGTAACTGGATTTTCAGAAAGCATTGAACAAAGTATCTCATAAGAGACTTCATGGGATAAGAGGCAATGCCCTGTTGTAGACTGGGAATTGGTTAAAGGATAGAAAACAGACTTCCGGTGATGTCATGAAGCTGTGAAGATGCTTTTAGAGAAGCTCCACTAAGACAATAATTTACAAAGCCTCACAAACCTGTATTTTTCTGCTGGAATCTCTTATTTTTGCTTTGGTGCATGGAGGAATACCCTACAACAACCTATGCTTGGTTTGGTGAGGTATGACCATGAAAACGCAACGTACTACTCGAGAAAATGAAGGCTGGTGACTTACAAATGGCGGCTGATTTCGAGAAAACAATGCAAGAAATGAAAGCTAAGCTAATAAAAGAGATTTCAAAAAATGGCTCGATGGCATTGCAAGATACTCTCAAACTGAAATCATCAATAGAAGAGATTAAAGAATTGTTGGATTCCCAAAAGAACAGAATGGACAAGCTGGAAACTTGTATGGCGACGCAGGAAGCAGCAACTGACTGCATAGCGCTGAAAAAGGAGAATGCTATCTTGAAAGGCCATATCAAAGACCAAGAAAACAGAAAGACAAGGAACAACTTACAGAACAGTTGTGTCCCCGAAACTTGATCCAGCTTCCACAGGTATGGCTTCCTGAGACCTTAGGCCTTTCCTTAGTTACTGAGCCAGTAATAGTGGAGAGAGCCCATCGCTTGGGATTACGAAACCAAAATGCCACTAAACCGCGGCCAGTAATTGCTAAACTGCTTAACTTTTCAAAGTTAAAATTCTCCCAGCATACAAAAAAAATGAGGAGCTTCTCAGCCGACGAAATATGAGGATGCACATATCCTGCTTTTTAATGATTACCTGGCCAAGGTCTCAGACGACAGATGGGCTTTTTCAGTGGTCTGAACAGAACTCTATCAGAGAGGTCTCAAATTCACACTGCAGTATCCTGCGAAACTCAAAGTATATCATGATGGGAAAACAAGAATTTTTCTCACTAAGGAGCTGGCACAGAAGTTTCTTTCTAGTCTCTCACCTGTGCAGTCCACAGCAGCTAACTTAATCAACATCGTGGTGTTGGCGCAGAGAAATGACTGCCCCAAGAACTTATGTCATATCAATGTGCACAGCTTGGATGATGCTTTGGTTTTCACGGAAGAAAAACTGAATCTCAGTTATGAGCGACTCTGCTTGTTTTTTGTTTTCAAATATGTAGAGGCATTGATGGATGCCATGGATTTCGGTATGGCCTGGGTCTTCAGTCTTTCTTGCAGAACTCTGGTTTTTGATACATGTGGTTCTTTTCCTTGTGGTTCCAATCTACCTCTGTTCTATAATGATTGCTATATACTCAGTTTTCTCTTCTTTCTCATATCTATGACAATCTCAGGGGTTTTTGTTCTTTTATATATACTCTAACTGGTTATCTGAAAGTGGCCTTGAAGACTAAAATGTCAACACTGGCGATCCGGGCAGTGTCTTGGAATGCTTTGGACTGAGGTGGTACTGCTCACCTCCTAAGTCAGAAATCACTGCTTAATTGAGATCTTATGAGCGGCTTTTATTTTCAAGTTCTAGTTTAATGATGTTGCATATATTGTTTTAAACCTGATAGGTGTGTCATCATCCGGCAGTATTTAGCTAGAATGGAGATGCAAACCTTAGCAGCATGGATACTAGTGTGGTTATGTAAATGTCAATCATGTGTGTGAATGGGTGTATGAATGGTGTGATAAAGTTTTATACGAGGATGAATGTGGGTGGATGTGGCAGTATTTGCTGCTTGAAAAGCTCAGGCATTCTATATATTTCAGCTGGTGGACCTTAGATGCAACTATCTTTCGAATGGCTAGAACATCGAGACTGGGCGGTGTTCTGGTAGATGTACTGGAGATATTATTCTGGCGATTGAGTCTTGCTTTTCTAAAAGAGTATGGCTGATCTTAAGATCCTTTCCCTGAATGTTAATGGAATACATTCCTCAATAAAAAGAAGGAAAATCTTGTCTTTTCAAAAAAGCTAAGACAAATTGCCTTCTTACAAGAAACTCACATGTTGGCCAATGAAATGGGAAATTGAAGAGGGACTGGATTGGCTAAAGTTACTATGTGTCCTATAACATCAAACAAAAGAGTATTCCTATTCTCATACACAAAGATTTCCCATTTGTGTTAGAAAGAAGATAGCTGATGCAGAGGGTAGATATCTCATTTTGTGTGGAGAACATGCAAACCAGAAAAAGGATCTAAGCATCATTGGATAATATGTTGAAATCTTCTGTTCAGTGCATGGCAGTGGCCAAAAAAGCAAATAGAATGCTAGGAATTATTAGGAAAAGGGAATAAAACAGAGAATATCACAATACCTCTGTATCACTCCATGATGCGACCACAACTTGAATATTATGTGTAATTCTGGTCTCTGCATCTCAAAAAAGATATAGCAGAATTAGAAAAAGCACAGAGGAAGGTGACCAAAATGATAAAGGGGATTGAACAATTCCCTTATAAGGAAAGGCTAAAGAGATTAGGGTTCTTCAGCTTGGAGAAAATACAGCTGAGGGGAGATATAATACAGATTTATAAAATGATGGGTGGAGTCAAACAGGTACATGCGAATCAGTCGTTTACTCTTTCAAAAAGTATAAAGACACAGGTTTTTTTTTTTACTCAATGCATAATTAAGCTCCGGAACTCACTGCCAGAGGATGTGGTAAAAGCTGTTAGTGTACCTGGGTTTAAAAAAGGTTTGGACAAGTTCCTAGAGGAAATGTCTATAAACCATTATTAAGGTGGACTTGGGGAAACCCACTGCTTATCCCTGGGATATGCATCATGGAATTTAACTTTTGGGAACCTGTCAGGAACTTGTGACTTGGATTGGCCATTTTTGGAAACAAGATACTGGGCTTGGACCTTTGTTCTGATCCACTACGGCAATTTTAATGTTCTTAATATAGTAGCAGAAGCATTCTTAATCTTTTTCTGTTCCTTCAGAACATTATGGTTATATTTGCAATGCACTGAATTAGACAGGCTCAACACAGCTATGAAAGAGAAGGTACAACCAGCTAGATCTCATTTAATACCTAATTTCTCACTATGACCAATCAACTCAGAACCAAGATAAATGGTTCATGCTTAGTGAAGTTATGGCCTTCAGAATGCCGCCATTATTGTGTTCTTATTTTTCCAGAGACTTACTAGGTATGGATGACCACGCTTCTGCCACATTAACTATGAATCACCACCTGTGTCATCTTAAATAATAAACAATGCATAGGAATCCCAATTTTATAACATAGCACTAAGGGCTAAAGCCTGTGTGTACTTCAGCCATAATTTTCAATTCAGATTTATGCGCACAAGTTCACTTTGAAAACTAGCGGGTACTCATAAATCTTTGTGTGACATACATGTGCATACTTATGTCTACATTGGAGCAGGTGTAAATATTCAAGCTGATATTTAACACATACTTTCAATTTTAAAAAGTATACGGGTAAATTTTTCCTTGCACCCAGGAATGCCTCTTTCAATTATTTGTCAAAGTATGTGTGAAGTGGCTTCCATGGGTACTTTTCCACATTCAGCTCCTGTGGCAATATTCAAAAGGCCTATATTCAGTGTAAACAGTGTTTTATGTATGTGCTTTTGAAAATTCACACCATAGTGTCAAATTGTGGGGTATCACAGTAGCAACACAAGAGTCATGATTATGACACTCTTCAATATGAAACTGTAATTGTCACGTTGCTTCTCCTATCATTTTCCTGATCCTGCCTCACTGCAGCCTTTTCCTGTTCCAGCCCTGCCTTGCTCCTACCGCCTTGTTCCTGTTCCTGCCTTGCCTCGTCCCGGTCCTCCGCCTGCCTGATCACCTGGACCTGGACTTCTCTTTGATTGCTGCCTGCCCTGGCCTTTAGTCTGAACCTAGTAACTGTCATCCCTGCCTGCCCTGACTTCAGCCCGGCTCTGGATTTTCTAATTCTGACTGCCCTCATGGACACGTGACTAAGTCCTGCGAGCCCTTGGGCTGGTATAGATGACGGCGTCCAGCTCAATCCCAGCAAGAGACATGTCCACCAGCTGTTGGCATGGGCCTAGTAGGTTTACTTACTAAGCTGTAGCAACCATACCACAGCACAAGGGCTTACTACCATGACACTTACAAAGTATCCAAAAGGCATTTCCATTTATATTTTTTAATGAAATTTTCTAGTTGTCTTACAAAATTAGATTTTTTTATGGTATATTTTTTTTATTCCCTGAAACATTTAAAACTGTCACATAGAAGAACAAATATCTCTTTGTTATATGTCAATGTCTTTTCCTATTAACATCCAACATTCATAAACTCCAGAACTTTCCCCAGTGCAGACATGGGCATGTATTAAACAAGTAGCTGCACCAACAAATTACTAACTGTAGTCTTAAAGTCTGAAGTCCCCTCATTGAGTCTGAGCTTGTTCATGATAAATCAGCTTCTGGTATTCTTCTGTTAGCACTGGCAGAAATGGTATCCACAACTGACAAAAATCAGTGTATGTTTTGCTGATCTAAATTCCATGTACAGAAAGTCCATCATAGGATTTCTCTATAATAAAACATCTGGAGGTTGTTCACTTAACCAGTTTAGCAAAAATACATCTTTTAGCTATTAAGAATGGCTTGGCCAAAAAGTTTATGATATCAGTCTATAAAAACATAATAATCTATGACTTGAAATACAAAATACTATGAATAATGACTTTTTTTTTTTAACCTGAAACTGTCTCCAAACTATAGGCTCTATTTTTTCTGAATTTTTGTACTCCAGAATATTCCCATAAACAGAGAAGCAAAGTACCCTTATTGTAACATTTTATACAATTGTATGATTTAATAATACCAGAAAATAGGATTTTAAAAATTGCCTTCTGCATACAATGTTTTGTAGATTCAAATGTAAAGCAACTGCATATTCATACCAACTCTGAACAAGACATTTGAAAAACCAAACTACCACAAAATACATTGCAACTTGGTCTGGTTAGCAGCTAGTCAGTAACATGGGAAAAATATGGAGATTGTCAAGGAGGGCTTGAAGGAGCTCCCACAGACCATGTAGATTATTTGGAGAGAAACTGAGTAATACAACAAACTAATTTCTACATAAAACACTGAATGACTATTAAAACCTCTACAGTTGTTACAAAATGCCTCAGCAAGACTTTTATTAGGGGTAAGGAAATTTGACCACATCACCCCCTCGCTGATTGCACTGCAAGTACAATACAGAATTGATTATAAAGGACTAATATTAATTTTTAATATCATCAATGACACAAACCCCTGCTTAATAGGAGTGACACTTCAACCTTACACACCGCAGTGAACACTAAGATCACAAAACAAGACTATTAAATGTGCCTACAATGTGGAGTACACATCTAACACAAATAAGAGACCAAATGTTTTCCATAGCGGGTCCCAAGTTGTGGAACTCTCTACCAGAGGCATTACATCTGATAACAAAGAAAGAGTTTCAAATATGAACTAAAGACTTGGCTCTTCAGAAACACGTATGATTTAACTTAATTTATCTGCATTTTGATAAACTAACTATAAAAACAATCATGGATACTGTTGGCAGAATGAGCAAAAATAATGAGAGATGTGAAGTGTATCATAGCAACTCACCGACTAAGACATGATGGTCATCGAATTGGAACTTATCACAAACTACTGTCCCCCTAATTAACATGCATCTCATGTTGTGTTGACCTAGAACATGCATTTGTTCTGGTATAGACCTAGATCATGAATGCTGACCTAGAACATGAATGTTGCGATCTTCTTTTGGAACGACAGTATATAAAATGCCTAAATAAATAGTTAACTTAAGGTTTTAAATCTGTCATTGCACGTGTGTGTTTTGTTTACTACCGATATCTAGCAAATAATTGTCCCCTTCTTTAAGCAAACAGGGACTGATTTAGGATTTTGCTGCCCCTTGCCGCTGTTTGAGCTGTTATTCTCTCCCCCATCCACCCCCCTTAAAGTCAGGCAACAGGAAGTAGAAGGTCTAAGGAACAACAGTTTTCTGCAGCAGCTGAGGGGAAGATTCTGTGGCAACATTTTTTAAAATTCTGAAGCACAATGAGAAACATTTCCATCTTTTATTATACAGGAATGGAATAAGGAAAAGATGAGAGAATATGTGCGGGGGGGAGGAGAGTGAGAAGGGAAGAGCATGGAGGACAGAAGGAGAAGAGAGAGAAAAGCCTGGGAGAGCTGGGGAAGATAAGAAACCTGGGATGGGGAAGAAGAGGTAGGGGAGGTTACGTTCTGGGATTCTGGAAAGGGAGGAACAAGAAGCAGGGACAAGTAGCAGGAACAGTATCTGGAGAAAAGGTAGAGGTTGGAAGGAAGGGAGATTCCAGGATTTGGGGGATAGAATCCAATATCAAGTAAGAGAAGATCTGAACTGTGTTAGGAGGAAGGAAGCAGCAGGAGTCCCTACTGTGCGGTGCTCCTGCTTTGCCTTGTATCCCCTCTATAACCTTCCCCCCATTCTGGAAAACACACCACTCCCATGCTAATCCCTTCTCTCTGACACACACAACCCAGCCCTGCCCCTTCTCTCACCCACAGATACATACCCCTTCAGCTGATCCCTTCTCATCCTCAGGCTCAGTCCCTCCTAGCCTCCCCAAAATGATCTCCTTTTGCTCTGTCTGCTCCATGCTCACACCTTTCCTCCTGTCCCTGAATGACAATAGCGGAGACATTGAATCTGGGAACAAAGCAACTCTTCTTTGCTCTGCGATGTCTGCTCCAGGCTCACACCTTTCCTCCTGTCCCTGAATGACAATAGCGGAGACATTGAATCTGGGAACAAAGCAACTCTTCTTTGCTCTGCGATGTCTGCTCCAGCTTCACTACCTCCTTTCCCTCCCCTCCTGTTCCCTGAATGCTGCAAGGGAGGGGGAATAGCTGGAATGGAAAGCAGAGGGCTGTTCTCTGAGATTCAGTACGGCTGGAAGGAGGCAAATCTTAAGCCAGCCTGCTGTCCCCCAAATTACTGTCACTCTAGGCACAGATCTAGCGTGCCTATAGATAAATCCAGGCCTGTGTTTTCAATTCATCATTCCCCTTACTCTTATAACATCCTCGTTCATTCCATGCATTTTATTTAAACTTTTTTCCTTATTCTTCCTCCCCTACAGCAGATCCTCTCCTCTAATCTACCAAGGTTCTCACCATTCTCCTAAACTCCTCTAATTTGTTTTATACAGATGTTGTTCACAGTGCCATCACAATACAATTTGATTAAGTAGAAGGAGGGGACTACTAAAGGAAATCATTGTTTTTGAGACTTAAAATCCTAAACCTAGACAGTTAAAGATTTATTATTATATGGTGTCTTTAAGAGCAAGAAAAAAAAACCCCACAAAAACTTATTAGCTGCAAAATAACCATCTCAAATTCAACAGCAATACACCACAACGCCATATATTGATTGCTCTCCAGTTCTATAAAGAGAGGAGCCTTAAACAAAGACAGATCATCAGCAAATTAAAAAAAATAAAATTTCACAAAAGGATCTTATCCTAGATGTGTCTCTGATTCAAATTTATAGACTATCAGGATTTAACTACTACTGGAGACTTTCTTTGAGTAATAAAAAAAAAAAATGTGGGATACAGGTCACATTCGATGAAGGAATATTGTGTGGGGGCGCATACTGTATCATTGCAACATCAAAAACAGTCTTCAAGGCCTTTTTTTCTCTGATATCCAAATATGGCCAAGTTTAAAGGAGCTCCATAATGGGAAAAAAGTTCAGTTTTACAGTCAGACATTATTTGTCTGAACTTGCCATTACCAATTAACGTTGAGAAGTTATGGCAAAATTATTAATTATAATATTTTGGCATATGTTGAAAAAGCAAACAGTCTGCAAAGCATCTCATTGCACTGAAACTAGATTCCTTTGGTTGCTCTGAATCCAGACAAACTCTCCATGGTTGGATTTAACAAAGTAATGTACTAGATGATGGCAAAAAGATCAACTGGTCTATCCAATCTGCCCAAGTATTCTTGTCCAAACTACACAGGATACATTCCAGTTGTCAACCACAACACATGACCGAACACCTGTAACAGGTGTTCTCCAAGGACAGCAGGATGTTAGTCCTCACACATGGGTGACATTATCAGATAAGAGTCCCGGGCTGGAAATTTGATCTCAAAGATTCTAGAACTTTCAAACATGCCTTTCCGAACAAGTGCAGCCGTAGTTATCATCATTCCCCCTAGACAGAGTCCCTCAGTCCATGATATAGTTCATACAAGGAGAAACCAACTCCTAGGGGAGGCGAACGGGTTTTGTGAGGACTACCATCCTGCTGTCCTCAGAGAACACCTGTTATAGGTAAGCAACTCTGCTTTCTCAGAGGACAAGTAGGATGGTAGTCCTCACACATGGCTGTTCGAACAGGACAAAGCAGGAAACCGTACAGTGCTGAAAGCACCACCTCTCTCCTTTTTGCCTGTAAGGCAGCCAACCCATAAAGGGGTCTAGGCGGGAAAGAGTTGGGTTCTACAAAGAGAAACCATAGAAAGACTGAAACACAAAACCCTAATGCGAAGCAGAGGCGCCTAAGACAGGGGAGTGCTGCAAGTGCCAGCAAGACATTTAGTCCGCATCACGGAAAACACTGCAAGCAGGGTTTTGGATCAGTAACCCTTAATAGAAGGTCTAGAACCTCCTACATACAGGAAAAAGTCTAGAGATGCAAGCAAGGGAAGAAGTCTTAGACAAAGACCGCATAGCTTCCTTCGGTATTACAAGATAACCGAAAACCCAAATGGGGCCAGAAAGCTCCACAGAAAGAAACTGTGGTCCACTGATACCTGAAGAACAGAATGCATCTGCAGAAGTGTACCTTTGTCTGGCTGATAGGCACAATGGGCAGAAAAACCAAAGCTACGCTTGGAAGAATATAATCAGTAACAATGTCAGGATCTGTGACACCCTATGTGCCAAAGTACCAGAAATAGTTGACCATGCAGGACATCAAGAGTTTTAGGGGATGAAAGGCAATCCCTGAATGGGATTGCTAGCACAAATCCCTAAGCAGGGAAATAAGTTAAGGCCTGAAGCTCACTCACAATGCATCTTGTCAAGGGCAGAGCTATGCATCCTTTCTACAGGGTAGTTCAGATGAGCAGGAAGCATTTTGGTCAATTTAGTGAAGTGAGAAAAGCTAAAGGCAGTACTGCCCAGATCTTGGCAAAAATATAGGGGAAAAGTGATGTATCTTTCCCTGCAGGCACACACTAAGATATACCATGAATGCCCTAGCTTTTCTTCCCCTCCCCTCAACATTCCAACTGGAAGTCAGAAGGAGCGAACACCACAAGTGTTGCGGACACGCCTTGTGGCTACGTATTCAGTGGTGAATGTGTGCGGGAAAGCCCTGGGAAGGGGCATAGAGGCATGATCGCTTGCTCCTGTGTGAGTGTGAGCCCCTGGTCTACGAGGTAACTCAGAGAGGAGCCCCAAGATACCCCGAGGATAGGAAAGCAAGTGCGAGCTTGGACACAGTTCGAACTCATGAAGAATGGAACCGGAACAAGGGACTCCTGGTCCGAAGAGTGAAGAGTCAGAGTTCATAGAAGAAGGATTCCTGGAACTTGGACTAGATGAGGACTCCTGGACATGGATGAAGAAGAGGTGTACTCTTGAAGACGAGACAAGACTCTTGGAGAAGATGAAGAGGAACACTCTTGGGTATAAGGAAGAGACAAGGCTCTTGAAGTGAGGGAGTGCTATCCCTCAAGGCGCCCTACACAGCCCAAGGACTGGTCGCGGACCACCTTGACCGCTGTGCGCCCTATACAACCCGGAGGCTGGTCACGGACCATGCTAGGAGCGGGAGAAGCACCAGATGGAGAGGAGTCGGGCAGCACGCGACGAACTCCATTGGAGAGATTCCAATCTGTCTAGCATAGACTGATTGGAGTCTGGGGAATGCCAAGATCTGCTGTTGTGTTCTCCAGGATAATGAGGTATAGTGAAGAGAAAGGTATGCAGAGGGCAGTACCTCAGACAAAGCCATCTTGACATCAGGATACCTGGACAGCTATGGCGAGGGAAAGTACCTCTTGGCGCCAGGCGCTCTGGACGTCTGCAGCGAGGAAATGGCCTCTGGAAGCTTCTGATATCGGAGAGATGAACGACAGCAGGAATGGGCCTCTGCTTAGGGTAGGATCTGAAAGTCTTTATAGAAGAAGATGGACGGACATCGGAACACTAAGATATCTGGGACTCAGAACAGGCGGACTTCTGGACATTGAGACACTGAGCATTAAAGGACATCTAAGAATAGACAAGGAGTCCCGAGGCTTGAGGAAAGGAAGCTGGAACATACCACGAGGAAGGTAGATGACAGGGGAGACCTGGACTTCGGACGAAGACATCACGAAGAGAGAAGACTTGAAGAATAAGTCTTCTGGACAGGAGCTTGAAGATAACCACGTTCGAACAGTGGAACTCCAAGGATAGAACTCTCTGGAGGATGTTGATCCTGGAGGGTGTTACTCCATCTGAAGGCACTGAAGGAATGAAGCAGCGCCTTTTTATAGGGCAGGAGCAGGAAGAGCCCTGAAGACGTCAACTGAGAGGGCTGAAGAGAATGTCCTGTGCTGTCCCTTTAAAAGAAGAGAAGAGCCGCGCGGCTAGCCCCTAGAGAGAGCCCTGGAGCACAGGGGGTGAAGCCAAGACCTGCAGCGACACTGAGAAGCAAGGAGGAAGGCCGGAGGCGGTGTTGGCGGTTCCCTGCCGCGAAGAAGGCTCAGCGGCAGCACTCGGGCCGCAGAGGAGGGGAATCCCCGCGGGGTAATTCCCTCGAAGGAGCACTCCGGCGGCAGCATTTGGCTGCTAAGAGAGGGGAATTCCCCAGCAAGGGAAGTTCCCTCAATGAGGCATCGGCGGCGCGGCTCTGGCCATGCAGGAGGGAGGAGAGGCAGCTGGCGGCTCACAGAGCCGCAAAGAGAAGGGCAGTGCGGCTCGGCGGCAGTCCGGGCCACGGGATGGAGGTGAGGCCCTGTCTGCAGAGCAGCCGCAGGCAGGGGCGTAACAAGGAGGCAGACCGCTGGACTGTAGGGGTAAGAACATGTCACTAGGTTGTATATCTCAACACCAAGGAAATAACTCACTGCTGATTCCAGTAGGGAGTTACCCACAGAGATAGAGCCCTCAAGCATGCTTCGAACAGCTGAAACTGGGAATAAATCCAGAAACACTCCACCAAGAGACAGGAAGCCGGGGTGCCGTAAGTGCAAACCTCTGTCGAACAGGATCTCTTTACTAGCCTGGAAACCCTAAGGGTACCAGGGCAGAGTCAGTGTGATCTTGAAACAGACAGCCCACCAAACTGGCTTAGGTATTAATACCTCAGCCACGATTACATATACTTCCCCAAAGGAAGCATGCGGTTCAGTAAATGGAGCAACCATTGCATGAACCAGGACTCCCCTGTCCACATATAAGGTTATCCCTAAAATAGGGATATACAGCTCGCAAGCCACTACAACCAAAGAGTAGCACCCCTGTTATGGGGGTCCCTCGTCTTCCAACTCCCTCAGCTACGGATATGGTGATAGGTTGAAAGGCATACTTGCTAATTAGTTGGACCAGAACCCTCCTCACTGAGGTAGGGTCTTGCAGGTGAGAATGACCGTCAATAGTGGTCCTCCAAGAAAAATGCCCATTGAGCTCAGCAGGTATCAAAGGTAACTCCTGAATGGGAGAACAAGGGACAAAACTTGTAGGAGTAGACAACCAGGTGTCCAGGTGGGCAAGACATAAGGGTCACCCTGGGAACCCAGTCAAATCTCCACTTCAGGCAAGGGACAACAAAGCAAAGGGAAAGGAGGCCTCACGATCCTGAAAAACCTTTTAACTCTCCAGGTAAGAGCTGAGTTACAGTCACGGATCGCTGAGGTTCAGAAATGACTAATCTGCTAATTATAGCCACCCTCAGATGGGGTAGGCTACCACGGTAATCGAAGGATGGACCCCAGCAAAAAATGGTCCAGTGATCACCGCTGATGTCCCCCGGACCTGGTCTACAAGGAGATGGACCAATTCAAAGGAATTAGGCTCCATTTCGTTGATAAACCTCCAAGGGACGGAGCCCTAGGGGCTTCCCCACAAAGGGGATTTCTAACACAGGAGGGGTCAAAAAACATATTCCTCTTCTGAGGAAGGAGAAGATCCCTACACTACACTCCTGGTATCCATTCCCATAGTAGTTTGACCAGGGACGCAGTCTTAGGTCAGTCCTGTGGCTGCGCGCACAATCTGTTGTGCTCACCACAAGGGAAACATACACACCCCCATACAGTAGAGGGCAACTGGAAGAATGGTGCCCTCTGCTGTAAAAGCATGCTGACTAGTACTCATACAGTGGTATACCATCCTACGGATGGAGACACACCTACAAACCCACTCGCCATGCTTGAGGGTAGAATCCCACAGCACTGCAAGGGCCAAGCAGCACCTGTTAGAGTCGGTGGCAGCGTGCTGCTAAATAGCGATCACAAAGCATGTGATAGAGCCTTCCTCGCAAGTTAATGAACAGATGAGAAGGCAGATACCTTGAGCTGACGATGGCAGAACCCTGGTATGGCTGTGTACTGCACAGACAAGGAGAATGCCACCTGCCAGCGCTGAGGTGCTTGGAGTAGATGCCTTGCTGTACCAGACCACGCACACTGCGCTCCACTGTCATGCTAACTCCAAATGAAGTGGATAGGATCAGTCTGACGATGGCTCCCCAGTATCACTGGGGCTCTGATTATGGTGTGGTGGTGGGTGGCATTCTATGGTGTCGCCCCCATGGAACCCCCAGTACCTGATAACGCTCCAAGAGGCTGGACATAGCCTTTGAAATTGTGTTAGGAATTACTCACCACAGCTTCCCTCATGGAACAGCAACAGTAAAGTCCATGGTGACCAACGATGCCCCTAGTGCTCTGCAGTCATGTCCTGTGACATAAGACTGCATTCACTGGTGCCCTCCATGGTGATGGCACCCTTAAGGACCATAGCGCTCTTGCGCTCACCAATGATGAATCGCAATGGCACCAAATGATGCTGCACCCAGGGCTTCGACGGTGTTTGACTGTGTCTTGATCAATTTGACAGTATATAGCGCCACCCTGGAGCCACAGGCGCCTGTGTACATTGATATCCTGGTGGCACAGATAGAGACCCCGGTGTCTAAAGGCATTGCTGGAGTGGCGGTACCGCGGATGAGCTCGTCCGCTTTTTAAAGCAAATTCTCTTAGCCTGACAGCATTCTCCTCCTTCTTGAGATTCCAGTTCAGTCAGAACAACCCTCCACTAGGCTGTAGCACCATGAGCCTTCATTTCCCTTAATTTTGCATCAACATTTGGATGAGGTTCACACACTGACTTCCTTCTGGAACCTTACAATCCTGGGTTCTAAGTCTGGCCACTAGATGCCCCCACTGCATATTGACTGGAACTCCCTTCTCCCCAGAGGATGTGAATGCTGCATCTCAGTTTCCCTAGTCCTGAATTCTGATCCAAGAATTGAACCAAAGTCCTCTATATGATAGTGCTCAACACTAAGCCACTAAAGTAGTCCTAAAAGCATGTTTTTTAAACAGAAACTTTATATCAATCTGATAAATTTCATTCATGTCTTTCAGTCACAGCAATCCAAGAATCATTTTGCTTGTAAAACACTAAAGTAGGCAAATGTAAATAATGCATACAATAAAGCACTATAATTATGGTCAAAAATTGAATGTGTTCAGATTAAATTTCAAACTATTCACAGCTTGCTTCCATGATCACATCAACAGAATCTCTTCAAAGAAATACTGTCTCATATTTCTTTTTCCCACAAAACCCTTTCATTGCCCCTTCCTCTTAAATAAACTGAGTTCTGGATTGGCAGAATGCCTATAATCAATTTTTCAATTAAAGCTGTGATAGTTTACTCATCTCGGCAAACGTTTTGCATGACTGATGGTTCATTACACCTACAATAAATATCCAGATATCTGTTACTGTCTCGTTAATCATTAAAGCTCTCTTTAAAACAGAGAATTGGTTAAGCATATTTATGGCTCATGGACAATGTGGTAATTTGAGATCATATCTAGCTTTAAATTATTGCCATTCCACAAACATGCAGGAAAAGAAAAACCAGAGACAATCAAACTGTCAATCAAAGATCACAATTTGTACTAGAGAACTTTCAATTCTCAGGCTTAGATCTTGGAAGACCAACAGCATAAAAGAAAAAAAAAACAAAAAACACCCATTAGTTTTCACTTCTTGGGTGGCTTAGGGCACATACGGATCAACTCCAAGTCACTGGGTTCCTTATAAAAACTTCCTTTCTATTGTATTCTCAAACTATACCAAGTTGTCTTCAAAAGTTTAATATTAAAGAAACAGTTTGCCAAAAAACAAATATACAGCTCAGTCTAAGAATCTTCCAGTTATGGAAAGTACATTTTTTTGGATGAAGGGCAGACAAAGCACAGGAGTGGGGGAAAAAAAAAAAGTCGTACAAAACCTTTTTGTATATAAAGTTTGCCATAACAGAAAAAGCAAAAGCTAGCAATTTGTTTGAGAAAATATCTTCTGTAAAACTTCTGTAATAAAATAGCACCAGAAAAAACAGGGGTTAATTTTAAAAAGTACGCGCAGGCGTCCATATGCATATGGTTCCCGGCATACGCACATGGACGCGCTGATTTTATAACAAGCGCATTGCCACACGCATGTTATAAAACCCGATACCCGCACGCACATATACACCCGATTTTATATTGGCAGATGCATGCAAGGGGGGGGGGACTTTATTTAAAAGTGCGCGATGACGTGACTGGGCCTTCTCCAGTTCCCTCCCAGTCTGCTCCAATAAAAGAGCAGACTGGGAGGGAACTTACCTAACCCCCTAACTATCCTTCCTCCCTTTTCCCCCCTCTCTGCCCCAACCCCTAGCCCCCGCCCGCTAACATTTTTTTAAAATTTAGAACTTACCTGCTCTCATGAGCAGAAGCAACTTCTGGACGCTGGCCAGCTGCTGGTGCACGCTTCTCCGAGACAGCATCTAATGGCGTGGTCCCGGCCGGCTCCCGCCCAGACCCCACCCCCGACTCACCCCTTTCCAGAAACCTGGCTGTTCCGCACTACCGGAATATACGGACATGGCTGGGCCACTCTGAAAATGTGCTCAGTGCGCATGCGGCCTCACTATGCACGTATCTCCCAGAATCGGTGTGCTCTGTGTTTTAAAAATTCGGTCAATAGTGACAATTCTGGTTCCCTCCATATTCTATGACTGGCAATTTGCCAACAGCTGCCTTTTATTCTTGCTTGTAGAAAACATTAAAAAGTCTAGAGAAAATATTTTTCAGTGTGAGACTTGCTCAATTTTTCTAAGTTCCTCTGAAGTAGTTAAATTAACATTAGCAATCGTGTTTTAGAACATAAGAAATTCCACGCTGGGTCAAATCAAGGTCCATGGAGCCCAGAAGCCCGTCTCTGATCGTGGTCAGTTCAGTTCACTGTTACCCAGTAGATCCCAGACAGAGATATGTAACAGCCTTCTAAGTCAACCTGGCTAATAATTGTTTATGTTCTTTTCCTCTAGGAACTTGTCCAAATTTATTTTACAACCAGCTATTCTAATCGCCTTCACCACATTCTCTGGCAACAGATTCCACAGTCTGATTCTGCACAGAGTGAAAAAAATACTATGATTTGTTTCATATCTTTGATTTGTTAATTTCATGGAAGTGTCCTCTAGAGTCTAAGTATTATTTGGAAGGGTAAATAACTGTCCCTACCCATCCCACCCTATTTATGATTTGTGTTTATTACAATAGACTTTTTGTTGAAGTACAGATTTTTATTAAGCCTGTTTATTATGTCCCTTTTTTTTTAATCATAGGAACAGCTTGTGTATTTTATTATTTGTTGTCTTAGCATTATGAATAATATTCCTCTTTGTTTGGGCAGAGGTAAATATGCATCTTTTTTTTTCCCCAATATTTCTGGTATTCCAAGATTTAGAATACTTACTAATATTAAGTCCACTCCCACTTTTTCAACCATTTCAATTTCATTAGTTAACTGCTCACTTATAAATGCTCGCTCTATTGTAAATAGAGGACAATTATTGTTATATATTATTTTGGATTTTAAGTAACTTTTTTTTTTTTTAATAATGAAAACCTAGCTTACCCTGTTTAAGACAAGCTGATTTTGATTTTTATCATTGTCCTAGATTGAATAGAAAAGGAAAGGAGAAGCTGTAATCTATCCTAAGAATTTTAGAATCAAAGAGCTTAAACTGATGTCTAAATGTTCCATGGAGTATCTTTCTCTTTTTTACAGTTAGATAAGATTAAATTCATTTATTACTAGTCTATCAACCCCCACCTGTTACACTGTCGGTATTATATGACTTGCTTGGTCTTATAAATAAAGGCATGGTAATGAGTTTTCATACGATAGTTCTTGGAGATTTTAATATTCATGCTGATGAGCCTGATGCTTGTATAGGAGATATTTTTTTTCTGCATTATGAGATCTCACTTTAAAACAGCATGCTAAATTTTCTACACACAAAAAAAGCTACATGTTTTAGATCTTATTTTACAACTAACCAAGCGAAAATCCAAGAATCATCTCTCAAATCTGTCCAAACCAAAGATGGTTTTACTTTGTTTCATTCAGGTTTTTGCCTGACAAAAAGAGTAGGCATTTTGAAAGATTATGGAGAAAATAAAATTTAAGAAAATGAAGTTGCTCTAAAAATAAATTGCATTAAATGCTATCTTTTAGAAGTTAAGCAGGCCAAAAAAGAAACAAAAAAACCCAAAACACACCCACTATTTTCAGACAGAGCTTAAGAAAGCAGAAAATTGGCCTCAATTTCTTTTTAAATTGGTAGAACAATATTCAGTCACTAAAATAAGCTCCTGCCTTAATAAGCTGCAATATTTTCTGCAGAAGACTTTGCATCTACCTTTGAAAATAAAATTAGAAAGGGCCAGACCAGTATTTTTTCAGAGGCATGTGTTTCAGCTGTAGTGAAGGATTCAGAGCACTCCACTGAACATATTGTGACAATACCGACTAACAGTTTGTGCTCTTTAGTCTTTCCTCATAGGGGAGTTGTTCCATTCCCCTTATCATTTTGGTAGCCCTTCTCTGTACCTTCTCCATCGCAATTATATCTTTTTTGAGATGCGGCGACCAGAATTGTACACAGTATTCAAGGTGCGGTCTCACCATGGAGCGATACAGAGGCATTATGACATTTTCCGTTTTATTCATCATTCCTTTTCTAATAATTCCCAACATTCTGTTTGCTTTTTTGACTGCCGCAGCACACTGAACTGATGATTTCAATGTGTTATCCACTATGACACCTAGATCTCTTTCTTGGGTTGTAGCACCTAATATGGAACCCAACATCGTGTAATTATAGCATGGGTTATTTTTCCCTATATGCATCACCTTGCACTTATCCACATTAAATTTCATCTGCCATTTGGATGCCCAATTTTCCAGCCTCACAAGGTCTTCCTGCAATTTATCACAATCTGCTTGTGCTTTAACTACTCTGAACAATTTTGTGTCATCTGCAAATTTGATTATCTCACTTGTCGTATTTCTTTCCAGATCATTTATAAATATATTGAACAGTAAGGGTCCCAATACAGATCCCTGAGGCACTCCACTGGCCACTCCCTTCCACTGAGAAAATTGCCCATTTAATCCTACTCTCTGTTTCCTGTCTTTTAGCCAGTTTGCAATCCACGAAAGGACATCGCCACCTATCCCATGACTTTTTACTTTTCCTAGAAGCCTCTCATGAGGAACTTTGTCAAACGCCTTCTGAAAATCTGATAATGAAGAGAATAAATTAATAACTACACTGTATTATAAGCCTGCAGAGTGCAGCAATTTGTTGATGTTTGAAAGAACACATACATATAGGTTAATGTAAGACCATAAGAAATTTCCATACTGAGTCACATCAAGGGTCCATCAAGCCCAGCATCCTGTTTCCAACAGTGGCCAATCCAGGCTACAAGTAACTGGCAAGTACACAAACACTTAAGGCTGGATTTTAAAAGGCCTGCACACATAAAACCAAGGGTTTGTGCACACCACGCGAATTTTCAAAGAAGCCCGGCCATGCATGTAAACCCGGTACATGCACAAGTACTGGCCCACGGGGCAGGGGGCAGGCTGAGACAGCGCCATTATACACTGTCCCGCGCAACTTACTTCGAAGTAAGTTGTAAAACAAACAAACAAACAAATGATAGGTAGGGTTTAGGGGATGGGGAGGCGAGGAGAGGAGAGGGGAGGGAGTTTAGGTAGGGGGCTAGGGAAGATCCCTCCCAGCCCGCTCCTTAATTGGAGCAGACTGGGAGGGAACTGGGGAAGGCCCGATTGCGTTGCTGCACGGAACCTGGCGCATGTGTATACAGCACCACAATTTTATAACATGCGCATGCATGTTATAAAACTGATGCGTCCTTGTGCACGCGCCGGGAACTGCGCACACATACATTTGAAAATCTACCCCTAAGTAGATCCTATGCTACTGATGCCAGTAATAGCTGTGCTATTCTCTAAGTTAACTTGATTAATAGCAGTTAATGGACTTCTCCTCCAAGAACTTATCCAATCCTTTTTTTAAACCCAGCTAGACTAACTGCACTAACCACATCCTCTGGCAACAATTTCCAGAGCTTAATTGTGCATGGAGTGAAAAAAAAATAGGCCTTCCTGTTTTGTGAATCTGGTGTCTAAGTTCAGATGTTTAGTGAGTACAAGAAACAAGCAGAAGTGGTTGCAGTGAGGTTTTTATCAAGAGGGTATCAGATGAGGCTACATTCTAATCAGGATCTCCTCCTATAGCCTAATTTGTCAAAGAGGATCACATTACATGTGCATTAAAATATAAAATCAAATCTTGCCTTGCAGCAAAACCTAACAAAAGCACTGCGGGGTGTTAAAATCACATCAGGCATTTATTAAATCACCTACAAAAGAGGGCACAACATTAAGGATTACATAATAAGGCCACCACTGTTCTAGTTAGGGGACTCAACTGATGCAGACCGTGGACACACTGCTGGTGCGACATGTTCTGTGCGACAATACCATGGAATAAACTGATGTGATCTCACTGGACATGAATATGCCTATCATACAAAAATGAACAGCAGTTCTACATCCGTAATGTATGCAGTTTAAGGACAAGGCATATGTTATACATAAAGGGCCAGATCTTAAAAAATACGCGCGGGCGTAGATTTGTTCGCGCAACCCGGCGCAAACAAATCTACGACCAATTTTATAACATGTGCGTGCAGCGGCACGCATGTTATAACATCCAGGGTTGGCGCGTGCAAGGGGGTGCACACTTATGCACCTTGCGCGCACCGAGCCCTAGGGGAGCCCTGATGGCTTTCCCCGTTCCCTCCAAGGCCGCTCCGAAATCGGAGCGGCCTTGGAGGGAAGTTTTTTGCAATCCCCCCCCCACCTTCCCCTCCCTTCCCCTATCTAGTCCACCTCCCAGCCCTAACTAAAGCCTCCCCCTACCTTCTGTTTCCGAAGTTACGCCTCGCTGTCCCCCGGCACAGGCCGCTGTGTCGGAGTATTCGGGACTGTCCCCGAACCGCTGCCACGCCCCCGGCCCGCCCGGTTTTTTTTTAAGTCCCGGGACATATGCACGTCCCGGGGCTTGTGCGCACAGCGGTAGGTTTTCGGGGGTTACACGCTTAACCCTTTGAAAATCTACCCCAAAGTGTACTAAATGGCAAATTTATTTTTGTCTGATTGAGCATCAAGATTCTGCTTGCACAAATAGTAACTTTGAAACCAGCACACATGCACACAGACATTGGCCCACACCCAGATACATGGTCATTTTATAATATATGCACACATTATAAAATTGCCTGGCTGCACGGACATGTGCACCAAATTTTAAGTCGGCACGAGCAAACTCTGCTTCTACCACGTAAATTGGGGGATTTTGAAAGCGGTGCACGTCGCCCTTCCTAGTTTTACCAGTTTGTCCCCGGTTCACCCAGTTAAGAGAGAGGTCCTCCAACTCCCCTGGTTTGATAGCCTTCATTCCCCCCAGTTAGCCCAGATCCTTAAAACCTTACAGATCTGCCTAGTTTTCTTTAAATTTTAACTTACACAGCATCCATAGCAGAAATAAGGTTATGCGGCAGGCGAGCTTGGTGCAAACCGTGTCACATCAGTATTTACGTGCACATTTTAGTTTCACGCCCCGAAATGCCCATGCCCCTTTTTGAAAATTTTCAAGATGTGCATGCTGCAGGAGATACGTGCGTATCTCAGTGGCTTTTAAAATCTACTTGGTGCGTGCGAGCCCGACTTCTTCGTGCATTCCCTAATTAATGCGCGCGTCGGGTTTTTTAAATCTGCCTCACGGTATATATCTGGTTCTTTATTGGTCTTAATTGAGATATCCCAGTATTGAGGTGCCAATTTTATTAGACTATCTAATTTCGGTTAGCGTTTTACAGTCTTGTTTCTTCAACCTGGTTAGGATGGTGGTAGTATAAACCCACGACTGTACCCTTCCCTTGTCACACTTGAAATTTCTATCCATAAGGATTCCAGCTTGTTTTCTGCAGACCTTTTAACCTGTTTGACTATGCCAGCCTTACAGTCCTTCGTTTTCGATTTTTATTTTATTTTTCCCAGGAATTTCAGGATTTATTATAACCAGAAGAAAAATGGGAGACATCTCCAGCATAGCATCCTCCTCGCTCCCCAATCTGCTGCCCTCTAGCATCACCTCCACCAGCCATCCCCTTTTCCCACCCACTCAGCCAGCAGCATCCATCCCCTGCTTGGCATGCCTTCCTCTTCCCCCTCACCTCTCTCTTTCACCCCATCCCCTAACATGATTCCTCTCCTTTCCCTACCAAGAACTCTCTCCCCAGCCCCCCAGAAATCGTATCTTAGCATTCTACATTTTCCATACGAGTGGTGGCTCCAGGCTCCTCCTGCTCCTTGGTTGGCAGCTTCCTGGTTATCGCTCCTACACTCAGCCTCCGCAGCATTGCACGTGTGCGTCTGTGCAGAGCCAGGAAGCCTGCTGGGAAGGTGCTTCTAGTGGAGGGACTATTTCAAACGCTGCATCAACAGAACTAGACAGCTGGCACTTTGGCTGAGCAGGGTGGAATTTACACAAAGAGCAGCACTTTGGCTGCTTGGAAAGGGAGCAGGACTTGAAACACAGTGGCACTGACAGCCTTCTGAAAACCCAAGACAAGACTTCCCTGATGTAAATCCATGCTGTGTCCCATTAAACCATGCCTTTCTATATAAACCATCTTGTCCTGGTGATTTGCTACTCTTTAGTTTGTCACTCTGCCCTATTACATCATCCAGGTTCACCGTGATTTGTTTGTCTCATGGGTATCTCCTATACAACTTCCTCAGTAAAGACTGAAGCGAAGAATTCATTTAAGTCTCTCTGCTATGACCTGGCCTTCCGGAAGTGCTCCCTTTACCCCTCGATCATCTAAGGGTCCAACCAAATCCCAAAGAGGCTTCTTGCTGCAGATACATTTAGAAGTTTTAATATGAGTTTTTGCCTCTATGAACAACTTCTTTTCAAACTATCTTGTGCCTGCTTTATCAATTTTTTACATCTAACTTGCCAATGCTTATGCTTTTTTCTAAGTGAAGGTTGACAATATCATACTTTGTTAGTTCAGCAACACATCTGGCTGATCTAAAAGTCATTCCTTAATGTTCATATACCAGGACTGGTTTTCTACATGTATATATTGTGATACATATAGAATTGTTTACTGAATAATCTCTTTTATTTTGATTTCTGTTATCCTTTAGAGTCGATTAACATTTCTTCAGTATTTAATTATTTTTTTAACTTATAAAACACAAGCCACATTTATATAAGCTCAGCTCAATTAAGAAATAAAAAGTGAGAACATAAGAACATACCATACTGGGTCAGACCAAGGGTCCATCAAGCCCAGCATCCTGTTTCCAACAGTGGCCAATCCAGGCCATAAGAACCTGGCAAGTACCCAGAAACTAAGTATTTCATGTTACCATTGCTAGTAATAGCAGTGGCTATTTTCTAAGTCAACTTAATTAATAGCAGGTAATGGACTTCTCCTCCAAGAACTTATCCAATCCTTTTTTAAACACAGCTATACTAACTGAACTAACCACGTCCTCTGGCAACAAATTCCAGAGTTTAATTGTGCGTTGAGTTAAGAACTTTCTCCAATTAGTTTTAAATGTGTCACATGCTAACTTCATGGAGTGCCCCCTAGTCTATTATCTGAAAGACTAAATAACCGATTCATATCTACCCATTCTAGACCTCTCATGATTTTAAACACCTCTATCATATCCCACCTCAGCCATCTCTTCCTCCAAGCTGAAAAGTCCTAACCTCTTTAGTCTTTCTTCATAGGGGAGCTGTTCCATTCCCCTTATCATTTTGGTCGCCCTTCTCTGTACCTTCTCCATCGCAATTATATCTTTTTTGAGATGCGGCAACCAGAATTGTACACAGTATTCAAGGTGGGGTTTCACCACGGAGCGATACTGAGGCATTATGACATTTTCCGTTTTATTCACCATTCCCTTCCTAATAATTCCCAACATTCTGTTTGCTTTTTTGACTGCTGCAGCACACTGAACCGACAATTTAAATGTGTTATCCACAATGACGCCTAGATCTCTTTCTTGGGTGGTAGCATCTAATATGGAACCTAACATTGTGTAACTATAGCATGGGTTATTTTTCCTTATATGCATCACCTTGCACTTATCCACATTAAATTTCATCTGCCATTTCGATGCCCAATTTTCCAGTCTTACAAGGTCTTCCTGCAATTTATCACAATCTGCTTGTGATTTAACTACTCTGAACAATTTTGTATCATCTGCAAATTTGATTACCTCACTCATCTTATTTCTTTCCAGATCATTTATAAATATATTGAAAAGCAAGGGTCCCAATACAGATCCCTGACTCACTCCACTGTCCACTCTCTTCCACTGAGAAAATTGTCCATTTAATCCTGCTCTCTGTTTCCTGTCTTTTAGCCAGTTTGTAATCCATGAAAGGACATCACCACCTATCCCATGGCTTTTTACTTTTCCTAGAAGCCTCTCATGAGGAACTTTATCAAACATCTTCTGAAAATCCAAGTACACTACATCTACCGGTTCACCTTTATCCACATGTTTTTTTAACTCCTTCAAGAAAGTGAAGCAGATTTGTGAGGCAAGACTTGCCTTGAGTAAAGCCATGCTGACATTAAAACATGTCTTTCCATATGTTCTGTGATTTTGATGCTTAGAACGCTTTCCACTATTTTTCCTGGCACTGAAGTCAGGCTAACCGGTCTGTAGTTTCCCTGATCGCCCCTGGAACCCTTTTTAAATATTGGGGTTACATTAGCTATCCTCCAGTCTTCAAGTACAATGGATGATTTTAATGATAGGTTACAAATTTTTACTAATAGGTCTGAAATTTCATTTTTGAGTTCCCTTAGAACCCTGGGGTGTATACCATCCGGTCCGGGTGATTTACTACTCTTCAGTTTATCAATCAGGCCTACCACATCTTCTAGGTTCACCATGATTTGGTTCAGTCCATCTGAATCATTACCCATGAAAACCTTCTCCGGAACGGGTATCTCCCCAACATACTCTTTAGTAAACACCAAAGCAATCATTTAATCTTTCCGCTATGGCCTTATCTTCTCTAAGTGCCCCTTTAACCCCTCAATCATCTATCGGTCCAACTGACGCCCTCTCAGGCTTTCTGCTTCGGATATATTTTAAAATGTTTTTACTGTGAGTTTTTGCCTCTACGACCAACTTCTTTTCAAATTCTCTCTTAGCCTGTCTTATCAATGTCTTACATTTAACTTGCCAACGCTTATGCATTATCCTATTTTCTTCTGTTGGATCCTTCTTCCAATTTTTGAATGAAGATCTTTTGGCTAAAATAGCTTCTTTCACCTCCCCTTTTAACCATGCCAGTAATTGTTTTGCCTTCTTTCCACCTTTTTTTAATGTGTGGAATACATCTGGACTGTGCTTCTAGAATGGTTGTTTTTTGTTTTGTTTTGGGTTTTTTTTTTAACAATGACCACACCTCTTGCACACTTTTTAACCTTTGTAGCTATTCCTTTCAGTTTTACCTCTTACAATTTTTCTCATTTTATCAAAGTTTCCCTTTTGAAAGTTTAGCATAAGAGCCGTGGATTTGCTTACTGTCCCCCTTCCAGTCATTAATTCAAATTTGATCATATTATGATCACTATTGCCAAGCGGCCCCACCACCGTTACCTCTCACCAAATCCTATCCTCCACTGAAAATTAGATCTAAAATTGCTCCCTCTCTTGTCAGTTCCTGGACCAAATTGCTCCATAAAAATGTCATTTATTCCATCCAGGAACTTTATATTTCTAGCATGTACTGATGATACATTTACCCAGTCAATATTGGGGTAATTGAAGTCTAAGACCGAAAGTACATAATGAGCTTTATCTTTACACACTTTGTTTCCTGGTCCCCTCAGATTCACCTTCCGGAGGGGAAAAAATCTGCGTGATAAACTGATTCACACTGACATTCCCGTGCCAAGGAATCCCGATAGTGTGATTGGTCACCACCCGTGTGGACGATGCACCGTATGTTCCCATACGTCACCCTCTACCAGTTTTATCCATCCAGTCTCCAAAAAAATTTTTGAGTTACGTTCTTATTCTGATTGTACCACGTCCGGAGTGATTTATGTCATCACTTGTCCCTGCCCTCTGATTTACGTAGGGAAAACCTCTCGCATGGTGAAAACCCGAATCATAGAGCATTGCTCTAATATTCGCCATTCGCGAGAAAATGAACCCCTCGTGGATCATTGGGTAAAAAAATCACATACTCTTTCAGATCTCATATACAGTGTGCTTGAGGTATTTCCGCGGCCACCCCGGGGGGGTAACTATGCCGAACAGCTGGGTCGGATTGAACAACGCTGGATTTTTACCTTAGATTCAGTATCCCCTAAGGGTTTAAACCGGGACATTGAATGGTTTCTTTTCACTTAGAGTCATTTACAGCTAGTCATTCATTAGGATAGATGGGTCTACATTCCTGCCGTGGTGCATCACAGGAACAGCAACCAATGAATGGGGCTGCGTGGTCCCACGTGGTTTGCTCTCCTGTTTTGGCGCCTTAATCAGCTTTAAATACCTGTCAGTGTTTAAGGGTAGTGCGCTCCCTGTCACTTCTAAGTATTCGTGCTGTCAGGTATGTTATGATGCTGTGCACTGTTGGATGTTATGTTCGGTTATAAGTCCTGCTTTGTTGTCCTGATGTATATTTATGTTTTACAGCTTTTCTATGAATCCCTATTGGCGAGCCCTCCCGATGCAGCCCGTGGCGAAACACGGGTACCGTGTCAGGGGACGCCATTAAGCTTTTGCCTGTATGAATCAGAGGAGTTGCCATATTGAAGAATTAAAAAACAAGTATTTATACACCGTCTGCGAGTGTTCTGTCAGGATTGAACCTCTTGTCTGCACTTGTGTATTCTGGTAATTGAAGTCTCCCATTAGTATCGCACTACTAATGGTTATCTTCCCTAATTTCTCTTAGCATTTCACTATCAGTCTCACCATCTTGACCAGGTGGACGGTAGTATACTCCTATCACTCTAGTGTTCCCCGACAGACAAGGGATTTCTACCCATAAAGATTCAATTGTGCATTTAGTCTCATGCAGGTTGTTTATCCTGTTGGACTCTATGCCATCCTGGACATAAAGCGCCACACCGCCTCCCGGGTGCTCCTCTGTCATTGCGATATAATTTGTACCCCAGTATAGCACTGTCCCATTGGTTGTCCTCCTTCCACCATGTCTCTGAGATGCCAATTAAGTCTATGGCATCATTCACTGCTATACATTCTAATTCTCCCATTTTACTTCTTAGACTTCTGGCATTAGCATACAAATATTTCAAAGTTTGTTTTTTGTTTGTATTTTCATTCTGTTTTTTAATTGATAGGGATAAGTTAGAATTTTTTAGCTCAGGTGAGTTTTTAGTTACAGGAACTTGGATTACTTTTCTTATAATTGGAACCTCACTGTCGGGATGCCCTAATTCTAATGCATCATTAGTATCCTTTGAAGATACCTCTCTCCGAACCATGCACTGCTGAGCGACTGTCGGCTTTCCCCTTTTTTCTAGTTCAAAAGCTGCTCTATCTCCTTTTTAAAATTTAGCGCCAGCAGTCTGATTCCACCCTGGTTAAGGTGGAGCCCATCCCTATGTACAATGACATAGAAACAGTAAACAAACATAAAATATAAATGTTATGGAGAGAAACAAAATACATAATAAAACAAATATAAAAAGAGGCAGACAGCGTACAACACTAATAAAGCCCAAAAGTGTCAGACGAATAAAGATATTCAGGCAGTATAAATTATACACAGAATCACACAAAATTACTACTACAATGATTTTTATTCAAAGATATATTTAAACCTTAATTACAATTATAGAGACAATAGCTATCAGGAGAAAATAAAGTCAATTTTCAGTCAAAGGTCAACTTTATAAAAAAAAAAAAAAAAAGTTTCAGACATTTGAAAGTCAAGTATCTAGTTTGTGGCAGATATCTGTTGGAACAGTGTACCAACACTGTGGTCCCATCCAAAAGATACCCTCTTCCCTGTTGCTTCTGATGAAGGTGAGGTTATTCAGAGCTGATCTAAATACATGCATAGTAATACACCAAGCTAAAAACTTAGCCAAATACTGTAATCCTGATTCTCTCAGAACCCAGAATAAAACAACTAAATCCAGGGTCAACTCGATTGCAAGTGATGGGTACTACCATGAGGAAACTTTCTGGTTCAATCTCCAAGCTGGGTCTTCTGCTCCTCAGGTCAGCTGGGACTGAGAATGCCCTGAGGAGTCATGGTCACTGCTTAAAAATGACAGCTAGTGGCCAGATTCAGGGGCCCATAATTGCTGAGTTTCAGAAGGAGCCCTGGTACATGACCCCTAACCCAGGACCATCACTACAACTGAGAAGAGATATAAAATAAGGAGCAAAAATCCCCAGGTAGATGAGAATGAAGCTCATGGCGCCAGATCCCAGCCTTGGCTCCAACTGAGCTGGTTGTTTACTCTTTCAAAATGTACAAAAGCTAGGGGACATTCAATGAAGTTACTAGGTGATACATTTTAGACGAACAGGAGAAAATAGTTTTACTCAATGATTAACTGAACCCTGGAATTCATTACCAGAAAAATTTATTTTAATGCTCTGTATAAATATTATAGTTTATTTTTGTTTGAATATGTTGTAACCTGTCTAGCTTGGCTGGGTCATTATAGGAAGACAATAAATGATTCTAACATAAATAAATAAATGGTGAAAGCTGTTAGTGTAGCTGGGTTTAAAAAAGGTTTACACAAGTTTCTGGAAGAAATGTCCATAAACCATTATTAAGGTGGCTTTGGGGAAATCCCCTGCTTATCCCTAGCATAAGCAGCATGGAATCTACTAACCTTTTGGGATCCTGCTAGGTACTTGTGACCTGGATCGGCCACTGCTGGAAATCGGATACTGGGTTCGATGGACCTTTGGTCTGACCCAGAACAGCAAATCTTATGCTCTTAAGTGCAACGGAGCTAAAGGAAACTGCCAGATCGAAAAACAAAAAAAAACAAAAAAAACCCCCACAACCCTAAAATCTTAAAATGCAATCACAATCTAATCAGAAGCCAATGTAGTTCTCTTTGAATCAGTGTACATCTCTCACCTCTTTTCCCCTGAAACAACTCTTAGCTGTATTATTTTATAACAGCTGCAATTTAATAAAGAGTCTGTCAGGGATCCTGACATATAAGGAATTACAATAGTCAAGGTGCAACATAAGCTGATCATTGGTATAGGTCGGCAGAATAAGAAGGCGGCATTTACTGGACTAAATATGGAATAGTAAATGCTCCATTGAAATATTTACAATTTGTTTATCCATTTTTCAGAAGGTTCCAGAATAATATGCAGATTTCATACCTCTTCTTTAAGCTCCAAAGGAATGTTCTCTAATTTTGGGCTTAGTGGATGTTCCTATTTGGTTATTTTCCCTACCCACAGCACTTCTGTTTTTTAGGGATTTAATTTAAGTTTATTAAGCCTCATCCATCTAGAAATGCCCATGAGACATCTATTTAAATGTTTCAATTGCTGCTCTGGGTATTTTCCCCCAGAGTATCATCTGCATAGATGTAATAGGCATGTTAATGATTTTCCCCTAGGGGGCCAAATAAATGTTAAATAGAACAGGAGATAAAATGGGCCCCTTTGCAGCTCCACATTTTAATTAGACAATTTTTAGATGAATGCTCTCCAACATCCACTTTTTGGAAACACCCTTTTACAAACCAGTTCAAAACTTTTTGCCCAAGCCCTCTCTCTGTCAGTCGATGTATTAAGACACCATAATTTATGGTGTTAAAGACCAATGAGAAGTCAAGAAGGACCAGCAGTAAGAAGACACTCATATATTGCCTAACCATCACCAGAAACAGAAGGGTAGAGAAAATGCATAGAAATATATTAACTATAGTCATATTAGCTATTAGGAGAACAATTTTCAAAGCAATTTTATATGGGTCACTAGCAATTCACACATGTAAATTGGCTTTCTGAAAACCACCCTCCTTCAATAAGGCTAAAAGCACACGTGCTGTTCTAATGTAGTCTATGATTCACTGTATGTCTGGGCAATGTCATTTTTTGCTTTGACCTGCTTATTCTGTTTTGACCTGAAAGGAGTATTAGCTTCTGAAAGCTAGCCAAGAAGTGCATTTAGTCCAATAAAAAGGCATCACTTTTTATAATTTTGTTTATTGACTTTAATTTCTGTTCATTTAAGTGGACTAACACGACAACCGCAGTACTTTATTCAAAAAATAAACTGAGGCTAGTGATTTAAAAGGCAGTTTCATTAGTGCCTTCAAAAGCAGATTTAAACCACAGCTTGCCAATAGACTTCAAAACTGAGAATTAGACAACTATGGTGATCTCAAAACCCTTTGTCTAGGGCTGGACCAGTAGCTTAATGGCAGTGCTGTGCATTACCATGTAGAGGGACCTGGCTTTGATTTCTGGCTCAGGTCTTTCACTCTCCTGCTTAGCCAGGACTGGGTTTGCTGTGGAGGTAGAGTTCACAGCCCCTGGCAGGGTGGGAGTCATAATCATTGTACAGTGTTGATATTTATCAAAAGGAGCTCTAGTGCACCAAGCACGATGTTGCTGCAATGACTGGTTTAGAAAAAGGTGGAAGGGAATATCATAGGGAAAAATATCCCCAGTTAGTTGCAAATGAAGCCTCGTGGTATTCGATCAGGGGTCAGACTGTGATTAAACTGGAAGCCCAAAGGAGTCTACAGGGTATTGTTGACATTCCTGCTAATTATACCCTTAAGAAGGCTACTTTTAGGGCTTTATCAAAGGCATCAACAAAAGCTCCAAAATAAAACATTTCAAAGAACATTCAGTGGAAGAAACATTCCTCTCTTAGTTTATCTTCTGGAGCCTTTTCCATATCATATAATAAGCACAATTTGTGGAAGTCTTTTTTGACTTTATTAAACCTTCCATTACTCACTCTGAACACCACCATCAGGAGATGCAGATTCTGGGTCCCGATGAAGGATATATAGGGACCTTCATTTTCAGTTTTTGTTTTGTTTTTTGTTTTTTTTTTTCCTGGGAATTTATCAGGGTTTATTTATTTATTTATTATTTATTTAACATTTTTTATATACCGAAGTTCTAGCAACAATGTTGCTAATCACTTCGGTTTACATATAACATTGGGGTGACTTGACAAGTGTGTCTTACATGGAACAGGAAAATGAACTTGGAGAAAATTGAATAAATACTAATAACAAATAACATTAAAACAACAACAGTAGTAATAGAAAAGTTATATACAGGCGAATTAAAATGAGTCAATTATGAATTAGGTATCTACAAAATAGACAAGAGGGATTGGAAAATTAATTCTTTAGTTGTTGAGCTAAGAGGTATTATATTGCATAGACCTGGAGGGGGGCTTTGTGAATAGTACTCAGTCGTAGGCGTGAGAGAAAAGCCAAGTTTTAAGTCTTTTTTTTAAAAGTAAGGGGGCATTGTTCAAGCCTGAGATCTGATGGTAGAGAGTTCCAGTGGATCGGACCTGCAGTGGAGAAGGCTCTTTTGTTTGATGAAATTTTGAGTGGAGGGGTTTTCAGAGAGCCTTTTTGCGCAGTTCTCAGTGGACGGGAGGAAGTATGTAGCTGGAATGGGATCCTGAGGTCTAAGTATGAGGCTTTGTAAATGGATGAAAGGGTTTTGTAGGTGATTCTGTATTTTATAGGGAGCCAATGGAGATTTTTTAATATTGGTGTTATGTGGTCTCTTTTTTTTGCTTTAGTTAAGATCCTGGCAGTGGCATTTTGGAGCATTTGTAGCGGTTTTAGGGAGATATCTGGGAGTCCAAGTAAAAGGGAGTTGCAGTAATCAATTTTAGAAAATATGATTGCTTGCAGAACTGATCTGAAATCCTGGGGGTGCAATAAAGGTCTGAGTCTTTTTAGAACCTGGAGTTTGAAGAAGCATTCTTTCACTGTGTTGCTGATAAAACTTTTGAAATTCAGTAGGTTATCCATAGTGACTCCAAGGTTTCTGACCTGGGTAGATAGAGGAGGTGGTGCCGGAGGCTGAGTGTTGGAGAGTTGGTAGTTGCCTTCTTGGGTGATTAGGAGGTATTCCGTTTTGTTGGTATTCAGAACTAGACAGAGATCAGCAAGGAGATTGGATATGGAGAGGAAGCATGAATTCCAAAAGTGAAGAGTTTCTTGCAAGGATTTGGTGATAGGAATGAGTATTTGGACATCGTCCGCATACAGGTAGTGGGTTAGATTTAGCTTAGAGAGTAGGTTACAGAGTGGGAGCAGGTAAATGTTGAATAAGGTCGGGGATAAAGAGGATCCTTGAGGGACGCCAAGATTAGAACTGATCGGTTGAGATTCATAGTTGTTTATCTTAACTTTATAGAACCTGTCTTGTAGGAAGGATTTAAACCAGTTGAGTGCTGAGTTTTTGATACCAATCTCTGCTAGTCGGTCTAAGAGGATCTTGTGGTTTACAGTGTCAAACGCCGCTGAGAGATCAAGGAGGATCAATAGGCAAGGGTGTTTTTTCTCTTGGTTTAAGAGAATATTGTCGGTTAGAGAAATGAGAAGGGATTCAGTGCTTCGGGATTTGCGGAATCCAAATTGTGTTGTGGCGAGAATGTTGTTATCGTCCAGGAATTCGCAGAGTTGATGGTTGACTAATCTTTCTAGGATTTTAGCTATAAATGAGAGATTGGCTATTGGCCGAAAGTTGGCTGGATTTTCCGGAGAGAGGTTAGGCTTTTTTAGAAGGGGTTTTAGTATAGCGAGTTTGAGTGGGGTTGGCACTAAGCCCTGTGTAAGGGAGGTATTAATGATTTGAGCAATGGGCTTAGCAATAGCTTTTGCGCCAGCGATGAGCATATTAGCAGGAATCGAATCAAGCGGGTGGGATGCAGGTTTAAGTTTTTTTAGAATATTTTCAATTTCTATAGTGGATGCTGGCTCGAAGGCTTCAAGGCTTGAAGTCTGAAGAGGATTGGAAGTTGAGAGAGGAGGTTGGGGGGAAGTTTTTTTCTGATCAAGTAGTGGTTTAAGTAGGTTGGATATTTTCTCCTTGAAGAAGATAGCAAGTTCTTCGGCTTTGCTTGCAGATTTTTCATCTGGGATGATGAATGTGGGTGGTTTAGTGAGGGATGAGACCAGGGAGAAAAGAGCTTTTGGGTCATAGATGAAGTGGTGGATTTTTCGAGAGTGGAAATCTTTTTTTTTCTGTAGGCTGGAGATCCTGTATTGGTGCATGATGGTTTTGAAGGCTGAGTTGTTTTCTGAAGTCGGGTTTTTTCTCCAGATGAGTTCTTTGTTTCTAAGTTCCCGCTTTAAATGTCTAAGTTCGGGGGTATACCATGGCTTCTTCTTTTCTTTGTTAGAGTTGATGGTTTTGGAGATAAGAGGACATGTCTGATCTGCAACTTTTTTGGTTATAGAGGACCAGGATGAGATGGCTGAGTCAGCGTCCGAGATGTTTATGTGTTTTAGTTCTTCTAATAGATGTGTGATAAGGGTTTCCTGATTGCATAGTTTTCTGAATTGAATCGAGGTTTTTAATGAGGTGGTAGTGCTTGGAAGGTGGGTTGCTAAGGATGAGCGGATTAGCTTGTGATCAGGTTTATTATGCCAAGAACCAAAACAGGAGAAAACCAGTGGACTAAAATGAAATTTTTCTGGGTAAATAGAGTTTATTTTAATTTATTTATCTAGTAAGCTAGCTGCCGTCACAACGGTTCACAATAAGGCACATAATTCCATGTTGCTTAAATGTGTTAAATTATATTAACTAAACAGGTGCCATCAAATACTATAACAGTTTTATATTAAATATTACTTAGTGGTTGTGATGTCATGTCTACTTCTATAAGATATGTTAATACTTAATATATTATACTTAAATCTCGTCCTATGATGTTGTAATCTAATAAAAATAAAATACACACAGTTCGATTAAGCTGGTGTGTGTGTGTGTGTGTGTGTGTGTGTGTGTATGTGTGTGGGAGTTCTGCTGACCGCATCCTACATTTCCCTGGATTCTACTCTCCATTCTCTTTGTGGTATGCTTGCTTAAATAGCCATGTTTTAAACTTTTTCTGAATGTTTTGATGTCTCTTTGCATTCTGATTTCTAAAGGCATGGTGTTCCATATTATAGGTCCTGCTAGGGATAGGGCCCTATCCCTTACTTGAGTTAGTCTGGCTGTTTTTACTGAGGGAAGAGTTAGCAGGGCTCTGTTTGTTGATCACAGGTTTCTATTAGGGACGTGTACGTGAACGGCTGTGTTCAGCCATTCTGCCTTTTCGTCATATATTAATTTATGTATGGTGCATAGAGTCTTGTATTGAATTCTTTGTTCAATGGGTAGCCAGTGTAGTTCAATTAGGGTTTCGGTGATATGTTCTCTTTTACCAGTTAGAATTCTTGCGGCTGTGTTTTGTAATACCTGTAGTGGTCTTATCGTGGTGTAGGGTAATCCTAGTAGAAGGGCATTACAGTAGTCCGTGCTCAAAAAAATTAATGCTTGTAATACTGATCGGAAGTCGTTTGTAGTTAGTAGTGGACAGAAGCCAGGACAGCAAAACAATATTAAGCAGATTCTCCCACCCACCCACTTAGCAGCATTAATCCTTACTGGTGATTGTTCCAGGCTCCTCCCTCCTTCTTTGGTAGTGTGCTTGGTGTGTTATTGCGCTCTACAACACTGCACTTCTGCTTTTGTGCAAGGCCAGTGTTTGAGTACGGGGGGGGGGGGGGGCACTTCAAACACTCCAGAAGCGGCACTGAATGGCAGGCGCTTTGGCTGGTTAGGGGGAGGCAGAACTTGTAACGTCACATCAGCGAGCGCTTTCACAGTGGGGAGGGCGGGGATGTAAAGCTTGAAATACAGCACGTGCTTTGGCCCGCATTAGCTTCCAGCAGTTGGGGGGGAGGCCTTGAAATGCTGTATCCACAGCTCTGGAGCTGCTCTTTAATCCCCCTAAAATGAAGGTGAAAATTGGTTTAAATTAATTGTCACCTTTGGGAAAAATCTGGGAATTTATGGGGGGAAAATCAGCTTAAATCAAAAACAAAGGACCCTAAGTATATCCTTATTGAAAAAAGTCTAAAAGGCTTTGCTTCATGTGGAATTAGTCACTAGGATTTCTGAGCTTTTTATAAAAATAGTAGCTTTTTAAATATTGTTTTATTCTTAGAAGTCATAGTTATTTTTAACTGCTAGACCTTTGAAACTGGATGCTATTTTTTTTAATTTTATTTAATTTTGTGCGGGTCCATGAAGTCTGGTACTGCTACTTCATGTGGGTGGGTTGCAGTATTTTATTGGAAAATATGTTGATTTATGCTCTTGTAATCTAGTATTTTATGTTACCTATTTATGAATATCTTGTCTATACTTTGAGAATCATTTCAATTATATTTTTTTAAATAAAATTTGATAGACTACCCTTTCCTTAACACAACAAGAGAATTCAGACAGCAACTCCTTGTTTCCCACTCCACATAAAACCTCACTGTGAGCTAGCACTAAAATAGCAAGAAAAATCTAATTAAACAAATAAAATTAATAAGGTCCAGAAAACAAAGTGCTATTCATGATCACTTTAGAATTATAAGATTTTATTCTTTCTACATTTTTCATCTTAGACCATGGAGGAAAAACATACAGCAGTTATCTGCTCTACTTCTCAGCCATGGCTATCACCATTTGACTTTCGCATCTGCTAAAAAAAAGCTGGAAATTTGCTCTTCAAGTAAGATCTCAGGAGATCTAACACAGATGCCCCACTTTCCATATAGAAGTAGAAAGATCTCTTACAGGCCGATACAGTAAAGTCCGTGGGAGACGCACGATTCTGTATTTAAAATTAGACCCGGCGGTAAAAACGGGTACAAGGAGGCGCTAGGGACACTAGCGCATCCCTAGCGCCTCCTTTTTGACAGGAGTGGCGGCTGTCGGCAGGTTTGACAGCCGACGCTCAATTTTGCCGGCGTCGGTTCTCAAGCCTGCTGACAGCCACGGGCTCGGAAACCGGACGCCTGCAAAATTGAGCGTCCGGTTTTTGGCCTGACAGCCGTGGGCCGAATTCAATTTTTTTTTTTTTTTTTTTTTTTAACTTTTTTACTCTTCGGGACCTCCGACTTAATATCGCCATGATATTAAGTCGGAGGGTGCACAGAAAAGCAGTTTTTACTGCTTTTCTGTGCACTTTCCTGGTGCTGGAAGAAATTAGCGCCGACCTTTGGGTCGGTGCTAATTTCTGAAAGTAAAACGTGCGGCTTGGCTGCACATTTTACTTTCTGTATCCCCCGCGCATACCTAATAGGGCCCTCAACATGCATTTGCATGTTGAGGGCGCTATTAGGTGCCGCGGGTTGGATGCGCGTTTTCCTTCCCTTACTGAATAAGGGGTAAGGGAAAACGCGCGTCCAAGAGGAGGCTAACAGTGCGCTCCGTCAGAGCGCACTGTACTGTATCGGCCTGTTGGCTTGGCAGCACTCTCTTGGCTATAAGTAGTATCTGTTCAGTCACTGCACCTCTGAATTCATTTTCCCTGCTACATGAATTGCCAACAGACTTTTTTTCCATCCATGAAAGAATTTAACAGATCCAACATCTTGTGATTCCTTCCCTCTTCCCCTACCCTTCCCTTTTAAGTACATGACTGTAACAATATTTTTGGATTTATGCAAATATCCTTTAGCATAGCTCTTTCCTGGATGCCTACTAGAGCATACCCCACTAATCTCTCTCTTTTTTTTTTTTTTTTTTTTTTAAATAGTCATTAGCTGCTTTTTCTCTTCCTAAGATCAAAATCCTGGAGCTAAACATCCTAATATAATGGCTCCACATCTGAACACACACATTTGTTCAAATTCATACCTGTTTTTCCCCCCCCCCCCAATAAGGATGTTCTGCTCTCTAATAATTGTCTCTCCAAGCCCACACAGTCATACACTGGCCCACTTCTGACAAATGAAAACTCTGCTGTATCCTTACTCCACAACTTCTACCGTTTTAGCAACATACATTGCAATGCAGAACTCACCTCAAAACTACCATCTCTATCATTGCTATCATGAAGCCTAATGGACCATTTCTGTCTTTTTCTGCCGTCATTTACTACGTGACTGTTATTCCTCTTTGAGGCATTACATGTCTGGCCTCCTTCATCAGACAAGTCATTTTATCCTCCAATAGTGTTACCATACTGTTCTAAGCAACAAACTTCACTCCCTGATGGGATGCAATTTGAGATGGCAGAGGAATAATTATTCCCATTTTTTGATCCAATCATGATCTTATAGGGATATCACAACATTGTTTTTGCTTCAACCACAACAGAAAAGGATGAGAACTTTATCATCAGATCATCCAAATAAAGATCCCTTGCTTGTGAAGCATTTGCTGAAAATTAACTAGCATCTTTGTGAACACTTGGTGCTAATGGCAGGTCAAACTGAGGGTAGGAGGTGGGCTCTGACCATTCATTAAAAAAATTGGAGGTACGTCTGGTGACAGAGTAATGGAAATGCTAAACACAAAAAAAGGCTTCGGTCTGATTGCTTGAATATGGAAAATATTTTATACAAAAACACTTCCACACCACAAATCTGCTTAGTTTCTTAAGGTCCAGAGATTTCTTTCAGCACCATGAAATAAGCATGGAAATACATCTATCTCGAATGCTACAGTATTAACAGGAGATAAGGTAGACCTGCAAAAACAGCATATATGGCATGGTCAAGCTGTTGGAGGTGCCAAGGTCTGCTTGGAGCCCTGCTAAGGATGTCAAGACAAGGCAGGTTGCTCTGCATGGCCAGCAGGACAGCATAATTACCCTGCTCGGCTAACAAAGAAAAAGGTGTGACCACCTGCAGGTGATTCAGCTGGTATGGTAACCACAGCTGGGAGATCCGTAAAGCAGAAGATGATGGTAAGGAAAAGGAAGGATGAACCTAGAGCAAGAATAGCATAAGCAGGGTCAACTTGGGAGGCAAAATGCTCCTCAACTGACATCTACAGCATTAACCCTGACATACAAAATTATCTCTAATTTTCAGATTAGTGACCATTCTTTCGGTATAATACAAGCCAAAAACAAGATATACTGTACAAAGAAACAAACCTCCAAACACATCCAGGAAACTGAGTTGGCCTTTCACCTAGTTAGAACAGTTATTCTTTCATTTCAAATACTTGCATGTTTTATGTTTGCAAAAATTGTGTTGTGTGTTCTTCAAAAAAACTTATACAATGAAAATGGCTACAATTTCCTATGTTTAGTCTCTAGAAGATGCTTCTACAATCAGGTACAATATTAGCCTCAACGCTTTCGATACAAGTCCAATAAAACGCATGAAGTACTCACCTCAACCTTACTGTACAGACAATAAACAGAGAATTTCAATGTAAAGAATATCAGAAACAATATGCATGCATATTTAAGGTTAATAACTGGAATATATGATTCACTGGGATCTAAAAGTGATCTCCACAAAAAAAGTCAGTCAAATTGCCTGATTTACCCAAGATTTCTTAGTGTAAACTTCTTGTTGTATCTTCCACACGTGACTCAGCATACAGCTGCCCTATTTTGGAAAATTAGTCAATTGAAGTTGATTTAACCAATGAGTTAGCACTACTCAAAACATCAGATGACTTTATTTAAGAGAAACATTTCTAAGTTACATGCTATTTGTTTTCTTTTGGGGTTATATGGAAATGCTTCTTGATGGATAGAAACTATCTTTAAAGTTACTTTAACCATTAACTCATGAGTTATGCATTTGCACCGTTAGAAGCTAGTGCTCTAATAATATCCATATTTTCCTTTTTTTTAAAAATATTTCTAAATTTTTCTAGTACTTGTCAGCAAGATGTATTTTAGCACGCATGAAAGTAAAATGTTTAGCATGTGAGCGACAGGTACTTCAAAGTTGGAGAGTTTCGTTACCAGATGCAAAAACAATAGATATCTCTGTGAAAGAGAATGGTCATATTCAAGACTTTTTTCAGCTCTCTGCCTCTATAATTTTAGCATGTGATTAACTATAGGCAGATAAACCGACACACTGTAGTGTTCTACTCCATTTTCCACATTTATAATTATAGAGGTGAACAAGATCTACTTGGCAACCAAAAATCAGCTGGAAAGAGAATATTACCCGTCCACATTCTATAATTTGCTGGAGACAATGGAAACATACAACATACATATTTAGCAGATTGTTAGGTGCCAGGACTGTGGCATTCTTCCTATCCTGATTCACTTATTTTCTATTAACTGATCAATAACAAAGGAGCGTTAAAAATATTGTCTTTCCATGTTAGAATATTACCAACAAAATGATGGTAATATTTATAAGATCGGCACTCAGTCAATAGCACTTAAGAGATAATTATTTTTCCAGTCATTTAGGTAATCAACTAAATTGTGAACAAGTTCCTTATCTGCTTATTTTCATTTAAATCTTAGACATCCTCTTGAACAAAAAAAATTATTTTGGTGTTCCTATACTGAATACCTGGAAGCAAGTTGATTGCCCTTTGTAAAGCCTTTATATGTACTTCAAAACCAGAATTAATTAAACACCACTAGAGCAGCTGCTCATTGACCGGTCCGCAGAATTCAATGAATGACAAAAGGTTACCTTAATTCAATGAGTTAATCAGCACACATTTACCCACTACCAAGAGTTTTCCAACCATCTGCAAGGCGGCAGAGCTCACTGCCTATAGAAAAAATCTGGCAACCTGCTGACATCTCCTCACCTCCCTTGTGTCAATGAAATTTCTCTTAGCAACGGCCAGAAGAAGGCTGCACTTAGTGAAATGTCAAAGAACAGTGCCTACCATGAGCCCACAACTTATCAAATAATTTTGATTGCTGATAATCACTGATTTTTCATAGTGAAAAAGCAGCAGAGCAGGGAAAAAAAAATTAATAAATAATTCATAGCTCACAAACCACAAGGCCTACAATGCACAAAGGCAAAGCTAAGGCTGTTACACAAAACGTTACTGTGATCCAAATTATTTTAGAAAATACCGAGAAACAAAAATGAATGCCCACTCCGAGGAATCAATAGCACATGCTATAATAAGTTAAAGCTAACCAGCCAATGTTCACTTGTGGTGATTGTAAGTTATTTAAAGTGTTTTCTCCTATTCCTTATGGGGCAAACATATTGAGTGAGCACTCATATCAGGTCTTTAGTGTTGCTGCATTTCCCTTTTACCATATCACATTTTTCTGTGAAAGTGTCTTAACTGGTTTAACACAGAAGCCCCTGCTATAAAGGAGATACTGTACATGCCAGCTTCATGGATGTAAACTGAACCAATCCATCACTGCTCAATTCAAACTTATTAATGCATATGCCCAGGAGAGGAGTTTAAAGCACCAGAAAAAGATGAATTGGTCAAGCCAACCATCTGGTTTGCTATTTAAATCCCCTCTGTAGAGAAGGTGTCAGTCTAAGTTTCAATCAGGGCTCTTAGTAAAGGCCAAAAGCAACACTAAAGAAGGAATGTTACAAGGGACATTAAATATTTCCTCAGTCATAATTCCTTCCAGTTGTTAAAATAACTTTATATTACACAATTTAAAAGTTATATACTATACAATGTAGAATTATATCATCTTTTCCAGAAAAAAAAAAAAGTTGAAAAGGATTGCATTGTCTTAAGATTATAAAAACATGAGGAAGCACAAGAGAGCCCTATTATAAGATGGGTACCTAAATCTGCACTCTCTCAACTAAATTGTTACATTTTATTTGAAACACACCAGTCTCAGAAATTTTTTTTATTTTATTTAATCCTCAAACATACATTCTCTGACATGTAGGACCTGGCCATCCTTCAGATTTTATACTGTGTATGTTTTTAAACCCTGTAAACCGGCCTGATCTCCCCGGGAAGGACAGTATATAAATACTTGTAAATAAATACATACATAAATTAAAGATCCAAAATTCATCCAGCTCAAATGATTCAGATGGTAAAGCAGAGGTCATTACTCTGCACATAATGCACTTAAGTAGCAGAAGCATGCAGCTTTGACTGACCACTTTGTGATCTCTCTCAACTGAATGAGGGAAGTTGTAAAAAGAATTGAAGACTTCTGAAAACACATTCTCAATCCTTCAAGGAAATGAATACAAGCGCCACAACATTTAACACTCAAATGGAGCATATAGGAAGAGGCCACATACTGAAAGTAGAGGGAACATGGTACGGCTGGAAAAAAAAAAAAGCAGAACAAGACAACATCAAGAGTCTGTAGAATTAAGCCAAATGAAATAACGTTCACTTTGTAGTCATGCCAGAGGGGCTGCAGAATCCATGCCCAATTAACTTCCTGTAGGACTGCAAGGTCTTCTGCATACAGTTTGCATTTAACACGATTGCTGTCATTCCATCAGTTTGTGATATCTGGACCCCCAGCAAAAGATCACAAGTTCTTGTTTGCAAGTTCAAAAGCCACAGTAAGACCTACATTCTGCAGGATTACCAGGGTGAAGGATATCTCCACCTTGAACCTCATATTCTGATTTTCTGAGACTTCTCAACTGACATATCCATGAAACATGATTCTGAACCCATACTGATTATTCTACATAAAACAATCATCTTCCTTTCCAATATAGTTTTCCAGCAAGAATTCCCCCCAACATTTTTGGCAACCCCACAGGATCAAGGAATTCCCAATTTGATTGCATTTCAGTATGGGAAAAAAAAAAAAAAAAGACAATGGTGCCTGCTTCCCAGATAATCCAGACCCCATGACAATCAAAGAATGCTGAATGTCTTCTTTGATATGGCAAAACCAGAACTGCACGCACTACTCACCATGGTTCTAAACAAAGGCATTTTGATAATTTCACTTTTGCTCTCAATCCTTTCTAAACAATTCCTTACATTCTATTTGGCAGTCAAAAAGGCATCGCACACTAAGGCGAAGATTTCAAGGTGTGGTCCGCAAGGACTCCAAAATAATTTTCCTGGGTGGTTACCTTTAACATGGAACCCAGCTTCATGTACCTATAGTTGGGATTATATTTCTTTATGTGCATCACTTTGTACTTTCCCATATTACATTGCTTCTGTCATTTAAATGCCCAGTCTCTTAGTTTCTCAAGGTCCTTAGGCAGTTCCTCACAATCCACTGATGTTTTAACAATTCAAAACAATTTTGTGTCATCTCACTCCTATCCTCTCTCTAGATCATTTATGTATATGCTAAATAACACAGGTCCCAAAACTGATCCCTGTGGCACACCACTAACTACCTTTCTCATTTGGAAAACTGACCATTTGGTCCTACCCTCAGTTTCCTGTTATTTATTCATTAGCAATCCACAATAGGAAACTGCCTTTCCAATGACTCCCCAATTCCCTGAGGAGTCTCTCATGAGGGACTTTGTCAAATGCTCACCTTTATCCACGTATTTACACCTTCAAAAGGATCTAGTAAATTGGTAAGGCAAAACTTCCATTTGCAAAAGTCATGTTGACTCTTCCCTATTAAAACAGGTCTATGTGAGCAGTAATTTTGTTTTTAAGAATAGCTTGTACCATTCAGCCTAGCAGACATCAGGCTCACCAGTCTTAGGTTTCCCAGATCATACCTGGAGTATTCTTTAAAAATTGGCATCACATTGGCCACCCTCCAGTCTTCAGGTACCAAGGCTGTTTTGAATGATAGGTTGCATATCACTAGAAACAGGTCTGCAGTTTCATTTCTGAGGTGAAGACCATCCGGTCCCAGTGATTTATTCTTTAGTCTGTTAATCTGTTTTATCACATCTGCCATTTTGTTTGTGTTTGAGGTAGTTGTGGGTGGATCCTTGGGCCGGTGCAGATGACCACACCCCTGGGGAGATCCCGAGAGGGACCACCGATCAGGCTCAGAGTATGGAAACAGACACACACTAGTTCTTTTATTAAACAGTATATTGAACCACTAGGAGGTGGCAGTAGTGAGCTGAATTGCCCGGCTGGGCTGTAGTCCCTCAGATTCTGGAACAGCGATCCTGGATAACTGAGCTGTAGAGAAACTGTATATAGTGAGTAGGCAGGGCATGCAGAGTTCAGGAACAGAACCCAGATGGTAACACTCACACAATAGTTCTTGGAGGCAGCCCAGGAGCTGGAATGAAGTAGGCCCTCGAGGAGCGAGTACCTGGTTCCAGGGAACGCTCAGAGAGAGAGAGAAATGCACTGATATTGAAGGTAGCGAAGACTTCCTGGCAGAAGTGGTATTCAGTAGCAAGTCCGGGAACGAGGGCCCTCAAAGAGCGAGTACCGGTTCCAGACTGCGACCTGAAAGGCAAAAGAGAAACGAGGCCCCCGAGGAGCGGGTACCCCTGGTAAGTCCGTGGAGGCAGAGTAGCTTAGGTAGAGTATCCCTTGTCTGGTAAACCTATCCTTTGCTTTGCTAACTCGATCCATTAGCGATTTCAGAGACCTTAAATATCCAGTGCAGATGACGTCATCTCAGGGGGACGCACCCGAGGTTCGCGCCACTGCTGGTACTTCAGTCGGGGCTGCGCCGCACACGCACCCTTAGGCTCCGTGGAAACATGGCGGTGTGCAGCATCTAGCCAGTCTGGGGATGCTGGAGGAGGACGGTAGGAGGACACCACGGCAGTCAAACTTCTCACAGGCAAAGAGGGGGTCATCAAAACGGTAAGGTGGGCGTAGTGGAGACGTCAGACAGCGACGGTCGCAATACATTTTCACAATGATTTCATTTAGTCACTCATAATCATCACTATCAGTAAAGAGACGTGAAGAATTAATTTAGCTTTTCCTCTATTTCTGGTCTTTGCTGAGCACTCTTTTCACCTCTTAGTCATTTAGCAGCCTAACTGACTCCTTCACAGGCTGCTTCGAATGCACTTGAAAAAGTTTTTGGTTATTTGTTTTTACCTCTATGGCAAGTTTCTTTTCAAATTCTCTCTTAGCCTTCTTAATTACTTTTTCACATGTAACTTGCCAGTGCTTATGCTCTTCCCTATTTTCCTCATTTGGCCATGCTTTCCATTATTTAAAAACATGCCCTTTTGGATTTAATTGCTACTTTATTTCTCTCTTTCACCTCACTGTTAAACCACACCATCAGGCGTATGGTTTTCCTTCAACCTTTTTTCCTGAATGGAATATATTTTATCTGAGCCTCAGTTATGGTTATTTTAAACAATGCCCATGCCTCCTGAAAGTTTTAAACCTTATAAAAACTTTTTAGTTTTTGCCTAACAAATTTCCTCATTTTATCATAATCTCCCTTTTTGTAGTTAAATGCTGCAGCACTAGTTTTTCTTAGTATTCACCCTCCAGTGATTATGTCAAATTTAATTACATTGGGGTAGATATTCAGAACTAATCAATTAAGCGAGATAGCCAGATTAGATTTATGCTGCTGAATATACCTAAATATGTCGCTAGTTGGCTGGATGGGTTTTACCTGGCTAACTCCAGACCCGCTACTGAGATCTAACTTATTTGGTTAACTTAACTGGATAAATTCTAATATCAGCCCTTATCCAGCTAAGTTAGAGTTACAATTATTTAACGGATAAGTACTTATCTAGTTAAGAGGAAGCCGCTGAATGGGACCAGATATTCAGCTGGATATTCAAGCCTTACTCATTTGGCTAAGTAACGCTGAATATCAGCTTATGATCACTATTGTCAAGTGAATCCATCACCTTTAATGTCTTGTACCAGGTCCTGCATGCCATCGAGAATTAGATCTAATATAGGTCCCCTCCCCCCTCTCTTTGGATCCATGACCATCTGCTGTATAAAACAGTCAATGATGGCATCTAGGAACTTTACCTCCCTTGCATGCCCTAAAGTAATATTTACCTAATCAATACTCAGATAATTGAAGTCTCTCATTATAACTGTGTTGCCTATTATAATAGCCAGTCTAATCTCTTAACAATATATCATACACAAATGTAAAACGCTATGTTTATGTAATATTGGTCAGTGCTGTTAATTCACACAGAACAATTTCATTTGGGTATCATGGAAAGAACAATTTTTAAACATGTAAAAACAAAGAAATCGTGATAGCATTACACCCTCTGTCTCTTGGATCTAACAGATTTGCAGCAGTGTGAACTGGTTGGCAATAGACAATAAAATAACATTAAAGAGAAAAATAAAGTGTCACCTCAATAGATGAACATCTCTCATAGAAGATCACTCCCCTAATAATCTCACAATCAAGGTATTTGTATAGGAATTTCAGAGCTACACAAGAATGTAAAACATTTGAAATTATCCAGTATTTTGAAAGAAATACAAAGGGGCTTAAGAAAATTGCCTCTAACCCTATCAGAAACAAGCCCTTTTACAGTCAGCTCGATCAACTCCCCTTTCATATTTCCCCCTCTTTTACCTTTTCTAAACTGGAAACCATATGCATAAAACTTCATGCCCAGCTGACTCTCTTCTATTTAAACCCAGTGGGGTAGATTTTTTTTTTTTTTAAAACTCGCACGCGCCCATGTGCGCACAGTTCCTGGCGAGCGCACATGGTCACGGCTATTTTATAACGTGCGCTTTGGCGCGCGCATGCTATAAAAGTATTCCATCGCACACATGTGCGTCGGATTTTAATATTCGTGCACTCATGAGCAGGCGGGTGGCCTCTTCCCCGGGGAGTATTTTTTAATTTATATGCAGCGACACAATTTCCGTTTTTTCCCATTTCCCTCCCAGTCCGCTCCAATAAAGCAGCGCACTGGGAGGGAACTTCCCTAACCCTATCCTTCCTCCCTCTTCCCCCCCTCCTCCCTGAACCCTACATTACCCCCTACCTATCTCCAATTTTTTTTTTTTTCTACGTACTGCTTCTCTGGAGCAGAACTATCTTCCACACACCGGCCAGCTGCCGGCACGTGCTTCCCTAGGACAGTGTCTATTGGCACTGTCCTGGCCATTCCCTTTCCAAGGGTCCAGCGCTTCTGAGCATACCGGAGGTTACACGTGTAGCCAGGCCCCTTCGAAAATACACGTGGCACGCACAGAGCCCGGCCACATGTGTGACCCCCAGTATTTGCGCATGCATTATAAAATTTGCCAGAGTGCGATTATGCCGTTTCTTCACGGACCTGATGAAAAAGCATAGCTCTCAGAAGCTTGTTGCAGATGTACTGAGTTACTCCAATAAAAAGGTCTCACCTACCACATGCAAAAGGATTAACAAGGCAACTACAATGCTTTGCTCATGATTTTTCATTCTTAAATCTCCATAGTACACAGTTATTAGCAAGCATTTTGAGAGAGTAATGGGCAGATGGTGATTATTTTAAAACATTTCTTGAAAAGCATTTCACACATCATTATGGCTCAGAGGTAGAATTCCAGGCACCAAGGAGGGCAGACCCTGGTTCAGAGTTTCCTTTTTTGACAAGAACCTTATTAGAATTCAAGAAAACATGGATCAAACACAGCTGATCTGAGGGATAGAAGGGACTACAGTGCTGAAGAAAAATTTGTGAACCTCTAATATAATAATGAGAATTATAAGTTCTTAGGATATGCTTATTTAATCGAAACCAGTCTTTTCTTATGAAATAAAAAGGTAATAAATTAAACAATTCCATGCTTCTTCAAAAAGAATAATGTACAAAGTAGGAACAATAAGACTAATTCAGAATCAGTTTCTGTGAAATAGTAAGTGAACCTTAGCACAATTTATTGGCCAGTTATAATCAGGTGCTGAAATAACTGGGTAAACAATTAAACCACCCTACAGAGTAAATTTGCATTATTGAGTTTTGCCATCCCACCCTATATAAAAGGTGCAAAAGGTTGAGTTTGGTCTTCACCATAATCGTTAGTGGGAAATCATGCCATGATCAAAAGAAATTTCAGAGGACCTGAACTTTTCAGTCAAAACAAACATTTTGTTTGGTGAAAACCAAACACTGCCTTCCAAAGTAAGAACCTCATCCCAACTGTCAAACATGGTGATAGTGTCATGGAGTGGCCCTGCTTGGCTGTATCAGGACCTGGACAGCTTGCCATCATTAATGGAACCATGAATTCTACTTTACATCAGAAAATTATTGAGGAGAATATCAGGCCATCCACCTGTGTACTGAAGCTAAGCCAGAAGCAGGTCCACACAGCAAGACAATAACCCAAAACATTCAAGTAAATTGACTACAGAATGGCTAAAGAAGAGATTTTGCATTTTGGATTTGCCATGTCCAAGTCAAAGTTCTGACCTAAACCCTATTGAAATGCTGTGGCCAGATCTGAAAGCAAGCTGTTTATGCAAGACAGCCCTCAAATGTCATCTTCGGATGAGCTGACCTCTGTGGCATTTAATGGCCATTACCTATACTTAAGAGAATTCAAAGCTAAACTCTTGGTCAAATTGTTATATAGAAACTCCAGAATATAAGCCACCATCTATCGCTCCAAACACCCATGCTCAAAGGTTTTCCAAATGCAAACATACGCTAAAGAAGTAGATACTTTCCTGGCTTTAAGTAAGATATCTACGACACCAGGAGAATAGCCTTTTTTCATTAAAAGGTCCTTCTCAAGGGTAAGACAAAAGTTGACCAGAGGCTTCATGACGAACAGGACCTGGAGACAATAAGTCCCTGCTCTGCAGAAGCTGAAGTAGCTCCCCATCCAGCAGACGAATGAGACCCATGTACCAAGGCCTTCTTGGCTAATGTGGGCCACCAAGATCAGCAGATCCTGGTGAGACGCAATTTTTTTTTTTTTTTACTCAGCCTACTAATAGGATTGGAGGATACACATGGCTCAAAGGTAGAATTCCTAGGCATGGTTTTAATTGCTGTAACTACATTACAAGGTAAAATATTACAAGAAACAGAGGGCCGGATTTTTAAAAGGTTACATGCGTAACCGGTCCTGCGCGCGCCGGGCCTAGTTTAAAAAGGTCCGGCGACACACGTAAAGCCCTGGGACGCGTGTAAGTCCGGGGGCTTTACAAAAGGGACGGTACCTGGGTGGGGCCAGAGGCCTCCGACAGAGCGGCCATTGCTGCTCTGTCGGAGGATCGCGTGCCGGCAGGCTGCCGGTGTGCGCAACTTGCGCCTGCCCAGAGGCACGTGTGGATTTACGTCTCCCTCCGGGAGGCGTAAATCCATGGATAAAGATGGGGGGGGGTTAGATAGGGCCGGGGGGTGGGTTAGGTAGAGGAAGGGAGGGGAAGGGGAGGGTGAAAGAGAGTTCCCTCCGAGGCCGCTCCGATTTCGGAGCGGCCTCAGAGGGAACGGAGGCAGGCTGCGCGGCTCGGCTCGCACCGGCTGCCCAAAATCGGCAGCCTTGCGCGCGCCGATCCAGGATTTTAGAAGATACGCGCGGCTACGCGCGTATCTTATAAAATCCAGCGTACTTTTGTTTGCGCCTGCTGCGCAAACAAAAGTACGCGATCGAGCAGTTTTTCAAAATCTACCCCTTAATGAATAGTGATGTGCAGGGTTTTGTTTTGTTTTTTCACGCGCAAAAGGTAGGACAAGAGTTGGGGCGGGGGAGTGGGAAGGAAGTTCCCTTCCAGGCCATGGGAGGTAACGGAGGAAGGCAGCACGTGCAAGGTGCATGTTCTAAAATCTGGCATACATGTGCATGCGCCGGGTAGCACGCACACATGTAGGCCGCGTGCACTTCTTTTAAAATCTACCCTATAGCTTTCAAATATTTTCTAAGCACAAAAACTATAGTTTTCTTAAACTAAAAAATAAAAAAATTATCTTGCATCTTATTTTAAGCAAAAATGGACATAATGGATACAAGGATACTGTAACTAAATTGTACAAAATGAAAGCAAATACCATGAAGATCCACAGTGCTCACATCTTATACTCTTGGATATATATATATAGTATGGTATATCAAACTATAATGCTTAGCGGCTTTAGAGAAGGACAACTTACATCTGAACTGGACATGTGAGATATGGACTACCAATCTACTCTGGGAGAGTGGGGTGGACCTGACAACTGGTTTGAGCACTACTGAACACATTCAGAGCTTCTGGAACTTTATGAAAACTGCACTGTGTGTTACAGCACAGAGTGTCTGGAAGGTTAAAATTGAAGGTGTACACACAGAAAAAAATCCAACTTACATTTTCTGGATAGAGAAAATGTAAAGCATCTTTCATTCACTTTATAGTGTAAAAAATGGGAACCATTTCCAGGCCTCTCAGGGGCAAAGTGTGTGTTAAAATAATGAAATGAACAGAGATGATTTTAACAGGAATCCGCTCAAATAAAAATGTGCCATTTTGTCTCTAACAAGGAAAAAAAAATGTAGCTTAAAGATCCCTCTGAATAAAAAAAAAAAAAAAACTTTAAATAAATTACTTGTAGCAAAATAAGCTTAAGATGAAACTTTAGCTATGAATTCTTAGCATGACTAGCCTGGTGACTCAATTGGTAAGTGCTATGCAGTGCCATGAGGCAGGTGCCTGGTCCAGGTTGTGTCTTTGCGGAGGAATCTTATGTACATCCAAAACATGAAAAGTTGTATCTTAGTTGTATAGTTCATTAGAAACGACATGTACCTTCCTTTCAAGTTCTTTTGAATTAGTTTTCTCTATCTGCCCACAAAATAGTGCATACAGTTAGCGCACTCTTTTGCAAATCCCATGCTAATGATAGCATTAGCTATTATCCCCCTAAAGCAGAGAGATGTGCTGGCTTACTTCATGTTTTCTTAGTGCTGGAATCCTAACTCCTAGTTCAAGGCTGAGTAAAGTTTCCAGGGCAAATGTTAGTCTATGGATGGATGTTGGAGTTCCAGTGCCAGGATCTAGAGTCAATACTTTCTATGCAGAAAGCATGAAGTTAGCAAGTAACACATTTAAGACTAATCGGAGAAAATTCTTTTTTCATTCAACGCACAATAAAGCTCTGGAATTTGTTGCCAGAGAAGGTAGTTAGCACAGTTAGTGTAGCTGGGTTCAAAAAAGGTTTGGATAAGTTCTTGGAGGAGAAGTCCATTAATGGCTATTAATAAATTATACTTAGGGAATAGCCACTGCTATTAATTGCATCAGTAGCATGGGTTCTTCTTAGTGTTTGGGTAAATGCCAGGTTCTTGTGGCCTAGTTTTTGTCCTCTGTTGGAAACAGGATGCTGGGCTTGATGGACCCTTGGTCTGTCCCAGCATGGCAATTTCTTATGTTCTTATTACCTGAACATAATTCACTTTGAAGTGGCTGAAAGGCAGAATATAAATTTAAATAATTAAATTTGTGTTTATTTTTATTTATTTATTTTTAACTCTCGATGCATTAGCCTATTGCATTGGGAATTAAAATCTTTTTGGCATGTACATATAACTGTGCACTGAATTTCATCACGCAGTTTTAACTTCAGCTTACTGCATTAGTCCTCTTGGGCAGGAAAACACCTATTATGCCTGGGACCAACAATCTAAGTTTTCACCTGAGTCAACGGAGAGTAAAGTGATGTGCCCAAGGTCACAAGAAGCATCAGCAAGATTTTAACCCTGGCTCTCAGCATGCTGCTCTAACCATTAGATTACACTTCCAGTAGTTTTATACAAATTCCGAATGTGATGAAATTCATACCATGCTGAAGAAACAGGGGTGGGTGGCAGAGAAGGAGAAATATGGACAAGCCATATCTTCCACAACAGAATGCAAAATGATGTATAGAAGAGTAAATGCCTCACTGTTGAGACAAGTTAGACCCTGGGGCGGAACTGTATGGAAGAGGGAGGCTCAGAGCTCTATATCCCCATCCTATTTTCCAGCTTAAATACAATGGCCAACATAGAAAAGGAGAATTACCTGGGGAAACCTCAAATTCCTGAGGTGCAGAAGTAGGCCTGATATAATGAAGTCAAATCAGAGGCTTTCCAGAAACAACCCAGATATACAGACATTTTGACAATATAGAAACTGACTACAGTCAGAGGCATTTAGGCCAGAAACAGGTTATTATAGGCTCAGGAATTTTCCAAGAAAGAAGATGGCTAGAAATAGCATTGATTGTAGTTCCTAAAGACCTATACCACTAATACTGATATAAAGATCATAGCAAAGGGTCTTCAGTTGCACCTTGAAAATATGGTCTTCCAGCTCAGGCTGGATTCCTAAAAATGTATTCCTTAGCAAGCAATACAATTTAATACATCTGGCAGTCAGGAGCTAGGCTCTTAAATCAGAGAGAACATTCCAGGACTAAGCATGTAGCCTATAGATCTAAAATGGGAAAAACCCTTTAGTATAGTGGTCTCTTCGATTTGGATAAGGCCTTCAATAGATTTTTTTTTACCTTTTCTGTTCACCACGCCACATAAATTTACATTTCCTAATAGCTTTAATGCTGGACAGCCTCTCTTTTAATGTCCTTGTTAGAATCAGTGACAAGGTGATAGCAAACTTCACAGTTTTGTAGGAATCTGATAGGGGCCAGCCATAATGTGAACACTTCTGCTATTACCCTCGAAACTCAAGAGACTATTAACTCTTTTTACATAAAGAGGTGGCCCAGTTCAAGCTGAGCTGGATTTGAACCAGTGACTAGAGGTGAAGACTTTAATACTATCATGTCCTAATATTACCTGGATACAATCTTTGCATACTGTATCAATCCACATGCATGGGTTCTTACCAATGACACTAGACAGGTGTACCCTTCTCTTCCTTCAACAGTTTGATTTAGCCATTAAGCTTCTTATTTATCTGATCAGGTCTTCTCAGAATATCAGATTTCACATTTCAAGTTAATTCACATAAGACCTCAGTATTTACAGATGACATCCCAGCCCACTGCCCCATTTCTTTTACTCATGGATAACTATAGTTTGAACTCAAGAAATAAAATGTTTCTAAATTGGAAATTATTATTATTTCTAAATTGGAAATTATTCCAATTAGTTCTGATGCATCCAATTAGTTCTGATGCATATTTTATCTCGTTTATCCGTTTTCAAGATGGCATAACAGATTCAGATACTTAGAAATTCACATTGTGACCAAATTACAAGACCTTTTTTAGGACACTTATTGCAGAAGATTGCTGGATTAGGACATTAATCTGTCCTGGGCAAGCAAGATCAGTAATTTTAAGGCGACTAACCTACCTCATCTACTATACCTGTTTCAGGACATCCTGTGAACTACTACATCTAAGGTCTTCACAGAACTAAATGGATGAATGCCCATCATTGTAAAGGCCATGCCTATTTTATACTTTGGTTATAAGTTATATGTAAACCAATGCGATGTGCAAACGGATGTCGGTATATAAAATCATTAAAATAAATAAATAAATGAATCTAAATCTGGAATAAGAATTTCTGATCTAAAAAATGGGCGGGCATAGGCAGGTAAATAGCTGTTTAACATGAAAAGAGCTGCTGAAAATTGACACCCCTCCCCAAACCCGTCACTAAAGGTAAAAGTAGCTGCACTATTCACAGCATGTGTACTTTTACCCATGGCAAAAAGAGGTAGTGAAAGACAGGCATCATCTCTGTCTGTAAATAAGACAAGCATTTCTCCACCACAATAGGTCTGGGTAGAGTCCAAGAAAGCATTATTTGTAGACCATTAGGTTATGTTAAGAAAAAGCAAAGGCAAAAATTGATTCTTCCTAATGAAATATCCTGTTTGAGCTGTATGCAAACAACACTCCTTACAAATTCATAGAAAAGCAATGGCACAAAAAGACCACACAGTCAATCTATTCTGCCCAACCACAATAACTGCTCAGTTCTACAATCCCTACAACTCCCTACAGAGATCCCCTGTGTTTGTGCCCTGCTTTCTTGAATTCAATTACTGTCCCGGTCTGCACAACCTCCACTGAGATGTTTCATGCATTCACCATCCTTTCTGTAAATAATTATTTCTCTAGACTACTGAGTCCACCCCTTTCATCCTCATCCCATGAATCCTCGTTCCAGAGCCTCCTTTACATTGAAAGAAGCCAGTCTCCTGTGCATTGATACCTTGGCGTATTTGTCTCTATTATCACTCCCATCCCACCTTTCCTCAAGGATACACATTTAGATCTTTTAACTACCTCCATATACATAATACAATGAAGACCACTGACCCTTTTAGTAGCTGCCTTCTGGACCGACTCCATCCAGTTTATATTATTCTTAGTCTCTAGCTTTATTAACAGTTTTCCAAATATCACCTCATTTCTTCCTATAACTATATCTCTCTCAATGTACCCAAGCATCTTTCCGGATTTTGCTGCTGCATTATCTGCCTGCTTATCCACCTTGAAATCATCAGATATTATCACCCACAGATTCCAGTCTTATTGCGTGATTAGAAGAATTTTGCCCCACTATATATATATTTTTTTTTTAATTGTAAATATTTTTTCCCACCCTTCTTACGTTCAGTGCGGGGTAAAAAGCAACATACATAATAAAATTGAACAAAACAAATACAGAAATAAAAAAGAACTAAAACAAATGAAATCATCATTGGCTTCGTCCGAAGTACTGGGGTACTCATGAGGAATATGCCTTTTGAAATAGGTATGTTTTGAGAGCTTTGGCTCCGAGATTCTTCTTACCTCCATGGGAAGGGAGTTCCATTATAGGAAACCAGCAGCTGAGAAAGCGTGCTCTCTGGTTTCCTCCAGGTGAACCATTTTTGGGGGAGGGAACGTTCAGTAATCCGCAGTTAGAGGATCGTTGAACTCTCGTAGGTGTATAAATTTGTAATGTAGGTGCAATCCAAGGCAATGGAATGTTGTTCAAAAGGGTATGGATGACGACGGCAAGTTTATATTGAATCTGGTATGTAATTGGCAACCAATGAAGTGTTTGTAAAACAGGAGTAATGTGTTCACGTACAGAAGTACCTGTCAACAGCGGGCTATGGAGTTTTGCATAATTTTTAATGGGTGGATATACTGTACCACTTTCTTGGGTTTTTGCAGCCCAAATGCATGGCCCTATATTTTTAAGCATTAAATCTTAGCTGCCAGATTCTAGATGAATCTTCAAGCTTTACTAGATCCCTCCTCATATTTTCCACACCATTCTGGATGTCTACTCTATTGCAAAAAGACAAAACTTTCCAGACAGTACTTTTGCAATATCGCTTATAAAAATGTTGAAAAGGATCTGTCTCTGCAACACACCGCTAATAATGCCTCTCTCCTTGAGGTGAACGCCATTTATCACTACACTCATTTCCCACTCAACCAGTTTCTAACCCAGTCAGTCACTTTAGGGCCTGTATCAAGGGTACTCAGTTTATTTATATATTGCTTATGCAGAAGTCAAAAGGCCTTACTGAAATCTAAGTACACTAACACTGTCCCCTGATACTACTCTCTGGTCACTCAAAGAAATTAATCAGATGCAGCTGACAAATCCTACCTCTGGTAAAAATCCATGCTATCTATGATCTTGGAATTCTTTGGAGTCCAGAAACTGTACTATCTTCTGTTTTAGCAGTAATTCCATTATTTTACACAGAGGTTACATTAACTGCCCTGTACTTCCCAGCCTCCTCCTTATTTCTACTTTTGTAAAGAGGAACCTCATCCTCCTGGTCCTCTGAAACCACTCCTAACTCAAATAGAGCACTGAAAAGGTCAGCTGAGCTGACAGAACTTCAAAGTTCCCTTAAAACTCTCAAATGTATCTATCCCATATTTACTTTTAGTTTACCTACCTCCTCATGAACAGTCTTCTGAAAATCATTTGAAGTTTACCTCACTTCCATTCCTATGTGTGTCCATTTCCTGGCCCTTCCTTACTGAAAAAGATTTTGTAAGGGCAACTAACCTTTTGTTAGGAAAGTATTAAGAGATAAAAAAGGTCACAATTGTTTTCTAAAGTTATAGCTGAATAGTAAGAAACAAAAAGGTTAACATTCATAAACCACAAGAGACTGCAGAATGAGGAAGACAAGTGACAATATCTGGGAAAGTAGTCAGGAGAGCCAAGATGCAAAGAGAAGTAAAAATAGCAAATACAGTAAAATGAGGAAACAAGACCTTTTTATAGATATGTTAGTGATCGGAGGAAATGCAAAAGTAGCATTGTGAGACTCATACGTGAAGGGAAGGAATATGAAGAGGCTGATGAGGAAAAAAGCAAAATTGCTTAATATTAGTTTTGCTCTTCGATTAATCCTGGATTTTGCCATCCATTAATGACTCCTTGAAGTACTTCCCAATTTTAACAAAGTTAAGTTGTCCTGAAGTCGAGGACCCTCACCTTAGGATAAGCCATCACTGCCTATGCTCTATTACTGAATCACACCATCTGGTGATCTCTAGATCCCAGATAATCATCCACTATAACATTAGAAATATTGTTACTAAGACCAGTATTGCCCTTACCATGTAGGTTTCATTACTAGGTGAAGGAAAAGTTCTCCTTGCAGATAATCTAGGATCTCCCTGCTTCTAGAAGACACCGCAGCTGGGATGTCCCAATTAAATCCAGCAGACTGAAATCCCCCAGCAATAACATCTCCCCTTTCATAGCAATTTAGTGAATATCTTCCATTAAATCTCTATCCATTTTTTATATCAGTGTTCTGTGTTTCTCACCCATATAGATGGAGCATCTATTGCCTCTTCCCAGATTAACCCACAGTGCTTCCTTACCTCGTAAACCCTGCATTGTGTGTATGTGTATACATATATATATATAGCGCCATTCCTCCTAACGTTTTTCCTACCCTGTCCTTCCAGAACAGGTTGAAGCCTGGAATAACTACATCCTAATTATGGTTTTACGTGTACCACATCCCTATTTCAGCCAATACATCTAAGTCAGCTTCTTCCATGACCGTCTCTAAATCCGAGACGTTATTCCATAAAGGGAATGGTTATTATACCCTCTTCAATAGTACTGGAGCTAACAGGTAGTACACCGAAAACAAATCTGAGACCATATTTTTTCACTCAGTGCACAATTAAACTGTGTTGCCTGAAAAGGTGGTGGAAGTTAGTGTAGCTAGGTTTAAAAAAGGGTTTAGACAAGTTCCTAGAGGAAAAGTCAACAGTTAGCCATGAAGACTTGAGAAAGCTGCTGTTTACCCCTGGTTAAGAGCAAAAAGGACAGGACCTATCTGGGATCCTACCCAGTATTTATGACCTGGATCCTGTGAGAAGAGATGCTGGGCTTGATGAACCTTTGGTCTGATCCAGTAGGGTCTCACTTATCTCACTGCCAGTGAGTGTGGTATTTATGAGCTAATGGGAAAAAAAAAAAACACAAAAAACCTTGCTGCCGAGAATATCTGCCACTAAACTGAGATTATGCTTATTGGGGGAACATTTTTTCAAATACAAATGTTAGCTAAGTGCTTCTGTAACTTGCTAATTGGAATTTAATTATTGACAGTGGTATTCTATTACAGGAGCTAGCTGAAAAATGAGATAAAATTGGAAACAGGTTTATAGGCACTCACAGCTAATCAGATCAGAGGATACTGCTACTACTTACCAGCTCTACAGAGCATGTTAATCAGCTGATAACCTGACAGTTTTCCTAATGTTTCTAATAGTCAATTTTCTCAAACAACCCAGTTAATTACATCTTTGAGGTCAATGTTCTGTAGCAGGTAGAGGAAAGCTATCCACCAGGATTTCAACTATAAATGCAGAAAACCTAAGCTTGGGTCAAAACAATGTTTTCCAAATGATTAGCACATGAGGCAGGTGGTCATTTACAATCAAGAAGACTGCCCATCACTATTAGCACCCTCATCACCTCCATGACAACAGTATTCTGTAAACAAATCTCTCTAAAAAAAAAAATAAATATCAGGGACCTAATGCTGAATCACTATTGCAATGCATTACTGCAAAAACAGTAATACCATATCTACCCCACCCAAAAAAGCAGAGTTTTATACTATAAAAAAAGGTAGCAAAATTAAGAATTAAAGATGCCAACTTCAGAAACTAACCCTAAGGTTTGGCAACTGGTAAGAGAACCAATATGTGAGGGGGCGATAGTGAACCTGCTGCCTACAATAAGGAGAGAGTTTCCGATGTCATGGGGGGAGGAAAGGGAGAAACAGTGATCACTGCATGGTGCAGTTCAGTATTGGTTCATTCAAAAAGACAGCGTGCTGGGCTTCAGAAAAAGTAACTTTGTTAAGATGGGAGGAGTACCTCAAAGAGCGATTAACTAGCTAGAATAACCTAGAGCAGTGGACAAAACTAAAAAGGAGATATTTTAAAGGCAACAAACCTTATTAGAAAAGAAAAAACAAAAAAAAACAAAAAGGAAAGAGAGGCCACAATGATTTTCTAAATAAGTGACTGAAAATGTAAAGGGAAAACATTTTAGCATTCATAAACTATAAGACCTAAGAAAGAGGCAGATGGGCTAAGAGAAACTGGGAAAACAGTCGAGAACCAAGACCTAAACCAAAGAAAGAGCAGCTGCTCAAAAGGTGAGGGGGAGGGATATGTAGAAGCCGATGAGGAGAAAGCAGAATTGCCTAACAAATGTTTCTATTCAGTGTTCATTAAGGAAGAGCTGTAAGTAGGACTGCAGAAAAATACCTCAAATAGGAACGGAATTGAGGTAAACCTCAAACAGTTTCCAGATGATTGTGTTTGCAAGGAGACAGCAAACCTAGAAGTAGATAAAGCAATGGGGTCAGATAAACTAGACCCGAGGGTATTAAGGGGACTTTATGGAAGCTTTGCAGCTCCAATTTCTGACCTTTAACACAATTCTTTACAGCCAGGGGGGGAGTGCCATAGGACTGAAGACAGACAGAGCTGGTTCCTCTTCAGAACAGTGGAAGTAAGGAGGAGTCAGACTACTACAAACCAGTTAGTCTGAGGTCAGTGAGGACTAAATTAATGGAACTGCTACAAAATCAGAGGATAGTACGTTTCCTGGAACCCTATGGATTACAAGATCCGAGGGAGCATGGTTTTAACCAGACAGATTTCTTGTCAAACAAAACTGACAAATGTCTTTGCCTGGGCGACCCAAAGGTTAGAAAGCAGGGGAGAGAACTAGATGTCGTGTACTTGGATTTCAATAAAATTCCACATAGGCAATTTATAAACAAAATCAAGTGCAGCGCCCTACATGTGAGCCTTAAATTGACAGACTGGGATCAACAAAGGACAGTGATAAATGGAGTTCACTCTGAGAAAGGAGTGGGGGGGGGGGGGGGGAAGGTTACCAATGCTGTGCCATAAGGATTGGTCCTCTGTAATTCTTTTCAACATTTTTATAAGCGATATTGCAGAAGGCCTATGGGTAAAGACTGACCTTTTTGTTGAGGATACCAACATTTGCAAAAATCAGTAGACCCTCTGAAAAGTGTAGAAAACAAAGAAAGATTCTAGGGAAGCTTGAGGAATGGTCCAGAGACCGACAGTTAAGATTTAATGCTAAAAAATACAAGATCATGCATTTGAATTGCAAAAGGTCAATTTTAAAAGCCACTGGCTCAGCATAAAACAGATTTTGTGCAGATAAAAGGAGTCTTTGTTTACCCTATCTGTGTATGACGTTATGTGCGTAGAGCCACTAGGCACATCATTTTATGCAGAGACAGGAAAGGCATTCCTGGGGCAAAGCTGAGGAGTCCATTTTCAGCTGCTGTCTGGCCAGCAAAGCTAGCCAGATAAACTTCTCCTGTTAACTTTGTCAGGGTATTCAATGACGCCACTGAACATATCCAACTATTTTAAAGATAGCCAGATAATTTAACCAGCTAACTTTAGGACTGCGCTACGGAACAACCAGAGTTAGCCGAAATGCCCCCAGGACATCTCTAAATTATCTGGCTAAGTTTTATCCAACTAACTACTCAGCTGAAAGTCGAAGGTGGTCAGCCAACGAGGATTTTAAAATCCTGCCATCTGTCTGGCCTTAGTCACTTATTCATTACCATTTGTCTGCATTTCATTTTCTTGGAAAAAGTATCTGCACGTAAAGCAGGTGCAGGTCTGTGTGTGTATTTTTTCCCAAGTCAATTTTCAAAGGGAAAAATTCTCTTTGAAAATGGATGTAAAATCTGCACGTAATAAGTACCTGCAAACTCTACAGCTCTGTGCACTTTGAAAGTTGTCCCTTAATCGCTGGACCTTACGCTTACACTACAATGCATATTTCCTTAATGGCCCACAGCTGAAACTTTTGTTAAAGCCTCAGAGAGAAACAATTGTACTTATAAAGATTGGTCCATTATTGCTAGAATAGGTTTCAACTGAAAAAACTGAGTTGGGTAGATTTCTTTTAAGAAGGCCTCTAAGACTTAAGGAGGGGGCTGATGTAATAAAGTTTGTGCAAAAAGTGGTGTCTTTTGCACCAATTTTTATATTGTGCAATAAGAACCAGTGACCCTGCTTGATGTAATAAAATGATATGCAAATGAGACCTGCGCTAAAAATCCACACTGGGTATAAAACAAGCACTAAAACCTTGATGCAGAAAACTGCAGGAAAAAACAGGAGCAAAAATTGGTGCTAATGTAAAAAAAATAAATAAATACTGCAGAGTTCCTTATTGGCTGTTTAAAGTGAAATGGGCCAAAAGGTGTAATAGATGTGCAGAGGAATGGGAGCAGGAATAGTAAGAATACATAGGAAATAGAACAGTGCCCCAAAAGGAAGGGACCCACAACACTCATTTGACAGTGATGAACAGGTAGGAAGCAGCAACCAACAGCAGGAGGAGAAGCGGTAGCAGCAAGATGAATTGAATTATCTAGGCTTTGAAAGATATGGAAAAGGAATTATCTAGGCTTTGAAAATCCTCCTCACAGAATCCAGAATATCAAACACCAACATCCACAAAGGATTCTAAAATGCAGGGAAAAATGGATTATAGTGGGCTCTGGTAGAATACGACCTGTGTCCCAGACACACCTAGTCTCAAGCGGAAAACATTCAGGGTATCTTCCCCAAATCTCACATAGGAGTCAAATATCCAGGTATACAGTGGGCTATTATAGATTAAGACCTGGGGTGAAGATACGTCCTCTGTCCACACTGATACCCCTTACATAATGCTTATTCCGCATTAGAAATTGAAGCTGCTCTTCTAACAGACAATAAGTGGACATCTGTAAAGAAAGAAGCCACCCAATGCAACCAAAAACCCTTTAAACATTATCAAACCTCATAAAAGAAAGCTCCTTCTGACAGGAAACAACCATTAGAGGAACTAATTTGGGATCTCTTTTCAAAGGCAACACAAAAATTAAATGCCTTCCAGGATCTTCAGCTGGTAGAAATGCAAACCAGGTAACCGGGGCAATTACAGAAGAAAGTAAAGACTCTAATATCAATGTTATCATTCATCTGGGGACCAACAACCTCACTAGAAACAGTATCCAAGCAGCACAGAAAGATTTCTGGCATTTGGGGAAGGAGATTAACCCCATGTTAAAGAATATTACCTGTTCATCGGCAGGAAAGTATAAGGCAGATAGAAAATTTCAATACATGGCTCAAAACTGGTGTAAAGAAAGTGGATTTAAATACACTGGAGGCTGGGGTCGAGTACAGAACAGTAAAAGACTATTCGACAGTGGCAGGAAAGAAGATACTAAGTGAGAAATTCCGATCATACATCATCAGGCAGTTAAACTACAGGATGGGGGAAGCAGAAGCTGGCCAATGAAATTGGAATGCCACCCCCAAGCAATAGAGGAAACGAGAGTAGATAATAAAAAATCAGCCAGCTCTACATTCTACACTAAAGCAAAGGAGTAGAAAAAGTGACTATGAAGATAAGCAAACCAAGGGAGGAAACCTGGAAAGTTATGACCACAAATGCTCATAGCCTGGGCAACAAAATCCCAGATCTGCAGACCCTATGGTGGAGGTGGACTTGGACATTGTTGAAATTATGGAGACATGGTTTGCAGAGTTTCATGATTGGGTTACGGCCATCCCGGGCTATGACTTGTCAAGACAGAGAGGACAGAAAAGGGGAATAGCATTTTATGTCAAAAACAATATCAATTCAACCAAAAAGCAAGGGAGGTGGAGTAGGGTGGAAACATTTACTACAGACCTCCAAACCAACTGAAGACCTGGATCGGGATCTGGTGAAAGACATCCAAAAGGTGGGAAAGAGATTTGTTGAAGATTTTAATCTGCCAGATGTGGGTTGGTGAATCCTTTCTGCAGAATCTGTAAGATGTAGAGAGATAGTGGATACTCGGGCTCTGATCAAACAAATGGTAATGGAACCCATGAGGAAGGGTATGCTACTTGACCTAATGCTCACTAATGGCGATGTCGTCTCTAATATCTGGACAGATGCCCATCTAAGCACCACTGATCAAATGGTATGGTTTGATATTGCAAATAAGATACAGAGAAGTCACCCGAAGTCCCGAGTTCTGAATTTCAAAAATATGGACTTGGATAAACTGGGGATGTACCTGGAGGAAGAAGACTAGAAGACTGGGAGAAAATAGGCAAAGTGGAACAGTGGGCCAAATTAAAAGGAGCTATTACAAAGGCAACAAATCTATATATTAGAAAAGTAAACATGTGCAAGGAAAAAGCAATTGATTTTGATCTCAAAGGAGATAGCTAAAAAAAGTAAAGGCAAAAAGACCAGTGTTCAGAAATATAAAGAATCCCAAAAAGAGAAACACAGGGAAGAATACCTGGTGAAACTGAGGGAGATGAAGGAAAAAAAATATCAGGAAAGAAAAAGGTCAAGCGGAAGAAAGGATTGCCAAAGAGGTGAGAGAAGTGACAAAACATTTTTCTGATATATCAGAGAAAGAAGGAAGGCCCGAATTGGTATAGCAGCAAAGTGTAGAGACAGATGAAGAAATGGCAGAAATATTAAATAAATACTTCAGTTCTATGTACACTAAAGAAGAGCCTGGAGAAGGACTGTTGCTGGTTGACAACACCGTAGATGGGAATAGGGTAGACAACTCCTTTTTACAAAAGAGAATGTATGGGAAGAATTAGGAAAACTGAAAGTGGTTCAAGGCCATGGGGCTGGATGAGGTACATTCCAGGCAACTATGGGAACTTCAGAGATGTCCTAACAGGTCCGCTAAAAGACCTGTTCAATAGATCCCTGGAAATGAGTGCAGAGTTGCAAGACTGGAGAAGAGCGGCTGGGGTCCCACTTCATAAGAGTGGTAACATAGAGGAGGCTGGAAACTACAAGCTGGTTAGCCTCAACTTGGTGGTGGGAAAATTAATGGAGACTCTGCTGAAAGAAAGAATAGTGAACTATTTACAATACAGTAAGTTGCTGGATCCAAGGCATCATGAATTAATCAGGGGAAAGTCCTGTCAGACAAATCAGATGGATTTTTTTTGATTGGGTGACTAGAGATTTGGATTGAGCAAGAGTGCTCGATGTGATTTAGATTTCAGCAAAGCTTTGGATACAGTTCAGCATAGGAGGCTTGTAAATAAAATGAGAAGCTTGGAATCGGTGCCAAGGTGATAGAGTGGATTACAAACTGGTTGACAGGAGACAGCATGTAATGGTAAACAGCCTACTCGGAAGAGAAAATGGTGTTGAGTGCCACAAGGATCAGTATCGGGACCATCTCTTTTCAATATCGCTGTGAGCGACAATGTAGAAGGGATAGAAGGTAAAATTTGTCCATTTGTGGATGATACTAAGATCTGCAACAGAGTGGACACACCTGAAGGAGAAGAGAGCATGAAAAGTAATTTAAGAAAGCTTGAAAAGTGGTCAAAGATTTGGCAACTGGGATTCAATGCTAAGAATTGCATCTGGGATGCAGTAATCCAAAAGAGCTGTACACGACTGGGGGTGGAAGACTGATGTACACAGACCAAGAGAGATTTTGGGGTGATAGTGTCTGGCGATCTGAAGGTAGTGAAGCAATGTGTCAAGGCAATAGCTAAAGCCAGAAGAATGCTGGGCTGCATAGAGGGAGGAATACCCAGTAAGAAAAAGGAGGTGATAATGCCCTTGTACAGGTCCTTGGTGAAGCCTCATCTTGAGTACTGTGTTCAGTTCTAGAGCCTGTATCTCAGTGGAGGTGGTTTAGAGAAGGGAAACCAAAATGGTGTGGGGTCAGTATCGAAAGACTTATGAGAAGAGGCAGAAGGATCTGAATATTATACCCTGGAAGAGAGGAAGTGCAGGGGACATATGACACACAACTTCAGATACCTGAAAGATTTTAATGATGCACAAACTTCAAACCTTTTCCACTGGAAAAAAAAAAATCAGTAGAAATAAGGGTCACGAAATAAAAACACCAGAAAATATTTCTTCACGGAGATGGTGGTGCATGCCTGAAATGCCTTTCCGGAGGAGGTGATGAAGATGAAAATAGTTAAAGAATTCAAAAAGGCATGGGATAAACACTGTGGACCCCTAAAGACTAGAAGCTGGAAATGAAGAAAAGGGTGCATGGGGGTAACTTGCTGGTGTGGCATTCCTACCCTTAACCAATAAGCCTTGATACTTTTGATACAACTGCAACATTGTTCTCCACTTCAACGCCAGGGGGAAAAGGGGAGTTGGATTCAGACACCAACTTTTACAGTCTGGGGAATTGATAAGCATGGGGGTAACCTGCACAGAGCAGCAGTTAACTACCCTTAACCAAAAAGCCTTGATGCTTTTGACACAACTACATCATCACTCTCCACTTTGACAATGGTGGGGATTGGGGATAGAAGATGAACTTGATTCAGATGACAACCATCGCAGCCCTGACTTTTACGGTCTGAGGTACTGATACGCAGATACAAGTGAAAGAGCACAGGACTGCTTCTAAGGCCAAGTCTATAAGTAAAACACCTCAGCACTGTCTGAATTTTCAAGAAGGCTCATCACCTAGTAAAAATGTTGTTAGTAGTAAAATTTTTATGGGTTACCATAAGACTTGGGAATAACTGCACGGAACAGCAGTTGTTACCCTTAAGAGAAACATGGAGGTAACCTGCATGGCATGGCAGTAACTACCCCAAAAGGCTTGCTGGGCAGACTGGATGGACCACTTGGTCCTTTGCTGTTGTCATTACTATGTTACTATGTGCGCTTCTCGGAAGGAGAGGAACCTTCTAGTGTGGCAGGTCTGTAAATAGTGCGCTGTACTCTGGTCAGAAGACATCCACCTAGGTGTTGAAGATGATCTGGGAGAGCATCACAAAGGATGTCGTAGCCTATTAGTGACCACCAGAATAGTGGTGTAGCTCAAGCATCATTGGCAGGACACCAGGGCAGCTGTCAAGTCCAAGCAACTAATTATTTCCCTTCAGTGAAATTTTGGGTCAGTGCTGACTGCGCAAAGATGGATTCATGGCTGCTTCTAGCAAACTTGGAGACAACACCAATGAGCTTCATGTGTGCAATTGCAGACAACTTGTATATTGAGGGAGTGGTAAAGCTTCTGGTTACAAGATGCCATTTCTCTTCCTTTATATTCGACATGCCAGCTGTAAGCTGCTGTAGATACTTTATGTACTGCCTGACCCATTTTCATCATAGCCCTCAGTACCTGGCTAAAATGCCTTGAAAATACTGATTGGTTCATATCAAGCACCAGAGCCACTGTGTTCTGAAATGAGCCCATGGTGAGAAAATACAAGGCACCAAGAAGCTTAACCAAGCCCAGAATGGCATGTTCATGCCCTGTTAAGAGGATCTAGGTCATTCTTGATTTCTTCATAGAGAGAAAGAATTACCCTGGAACTCAGTTTATACATTTACAGCACATCTGTCTCTGTCAACCCCAACAGTGTTGTCTTCAGGAGGAATATCTGCTGCCTGGGTGCCCTTCTGCAAACAGCTTGAGCTGTTCTGCTCCTCTCAGGCCCTCCTCTCTTCAACAATAAACTGTCTTCTCTCAGTCTGTTCCATCTCTCTTCCTCGCTTCTGCCACCGTTATTCTTTGGCTGACCCACAAAATGTACCAAAGCATCAAAAAAAAGAAAAAGAAAAAGGTACGTAATCCATGATTAAACACAGAAGCACCTATAAACAGACACACAAATGCCAGTTCATTGAAATAACTATAAAAACGTCATGACTGCCAAACTGTTAGGGTACATTGTAAAAAGCAGCTTGATAAAATGCACAGCAATGTTTAGACTATCCAGTGGTTCCGAGTTCACATCCGAAGGACCTATGTGGTCTCCTAAGCTCAGGCACTACATATATTTTTTATTACTTTTACATTGATCCAATAAGAGAGAACTCATAGCCTACAAGAGACTGTAAACTGTCCTGTAAAATCTTTATGAGTTAGATAAGTACATTTCTATCCCAAAGCTCATTTTAAACTCAAGTTACTATTCTGCAATATTGCTTCAGTTTCATAAGTACTGGTATGCTGAAAAATGCACAACAAACGTGCCAGGCTCTGTACAACACCAAACTTTGACAAATGAGAACTGGACAGGTATGTACGCTCAACTGCAAGCAGAATTATTTACAGTTGGCATGGCTTATTTCTATGTTTTGCATATATGAAAATTATTCCTTACCTGCTAATTTTCGTTCCTGTAGTACCATGGATCAGTCCAGACGGTGGGTTATGTCCCCCGTCCAGCAGATGGAGTCAGAACAGAAGACTTCTGGGGGAGGTCCTATATTACCTCACCACCCTTGCCTCTATCTTCAGTATCTAGCCAAGCCAAGCCGAAAAGCAACAGAGGGATCAAGTAACTATACCCTGACAGAACTGTCGTTGAACCATAATTATGAACCTCAGAGAACTTGCAAAAAACACAGAACTGATGAAAACAGGCCCTGGATAACCAGGGAGAGCAGAGAATAATAGGAGAGGACAGTCGAGCAGAGGCGACCCACCAGAGAAAATACCCCCAAAACAAGAGGAGGGCATCTGGACTGATCCATGGTACTACAGGAACGAAAATTAGCAGGTAAGAAATAATTTTCATTTCCCTGTACGTACCAGGATCAGTCCAGACTGTGGGATGTACCAAAGCTTCCCTCCTATGGGCGGGCCGTAGAGAGCCCTGCTCGAATGACCTTATCCTCGAAAGAATCACCTGGTGGCGCTCGAATGTCCAGGCGATAGTGCCTCGCAAAGGTATGAAGCGATTTCCAAGTCGCCGCTCTGCAGATTTCCTGAGCGGACACCACGCTGTTCTCCGCCCAAGACGCAGCTTGTGCGCGGAGAGAGTGGGCCTTAACCCCCAGCGAAGGATGCCTTCCCGCCCCAAGATAAGTGGCGGCAATCGCACCCTTCAACCAGCGGGCGATGGAAGACTTGGACGCCATGTGACCCTTCCTAGGACCCGACCAAAGCACGAACAGGTGATCAGAGGCACGGAACTCATTCATGACCTCCAGATATCGCATCAGACATCGCTTAACGTCTAGTTTGCGTAGATCCCTAGGATCGCTGGCAGAAAAGGAAGGGAGTTCGACCGACTGATTGAGGTGAAAAGCCGAAACCACCTTGGGCAGAAAGGATGGAACCGTTTGCAAAGAGACCCCTTCGTCAGAGAAACGGAGGTACGGTTCCCGGCAGGATAATGCCTGAAGCTCCGAGATACGCCGCACCGAACTGATCGCCACCAAGAAGATAGTCTTAAAAGTAATGTCCTTGAGAGTGGCGTCTCGAAGAGGCTCAAAAGGTGGACCACTGAGCCCCCGCAGAACTAAGTTCAGGTTCCAAGACGGACAAGACGGACGTAACGGAGGTTTCAGGTGCTTGACTCCTTTGAGGAAACGCCCAACATCCGGATGGGAGGAGAGCAGCGACCCCTTTCCGCAATGCAAAAACGCACCAAGAGCCGCTACCTGCACCCAGACAGAGTTATAAGCAAGGCCCAAGTCCAGTCCATCCTGCAGGAACGAGAGAATCTGTGGGACCGATGCGTGAGTTGGCTGAATAGCATGTGACCCGCACCAAGTTTCGAAAACCTTCCAGACCCGGACATAAGTTACGGAAGTGGACTGCTTGCGCGCCCGTAGTAAGGTCAAAATAACAGCTTCCGGGTAGCCTCTTCGCCTCAGCTTGCGCCTCTCAAAAGCCAAGCTGCTAGACAGAAACGATCTGCCTCCTCCAAAAATATGGGACCCTGACGGAGTAGACGTGGAAGATGACTGAGACGTAGCGGGCCCTCCACGGCTAATTGAAGAAGATCCGCAAACCACGGTCGACGGGGCCACTCCGGCGCCACCAGCACCACCAGGACCATGGCCATGAGATCCATGTGAGGGCGCCCCCAGTGAGCGATTATCAACCGCATCGCTTCCTCCGATAGCTCCCACTCGCCAGGATCTAGGCGCTGACGACTTAGAAAGTCCGCCTGCACGTTGTCTACGCCTGCAATGTGGGAGGCTGCTAAGCGCAGCAAGTGGAGCTCCGCCCATCGCATGAGCTTGTCCGCTTCCAAGGAGACTTGGAGACTTCTCGTGCCACCCTGACGATTGATGTAGGACACTGTGGTCGCATTGTCCGACAGGATCCGGACCGCTCGGTGGCGAACCCGTGGGAGGAAGCCCTTCAAAGCTAGGCGGACCGCTCTGGTCTCCAACCTGTTGATGGGCCACCGTACCTGAGACATTGTCCACCGGCCCTGAAGGGAGCTCTCCTTGACAGACTGCCCCCCAGCCCGAGAGACTGGCATCTGTGGTGACAACTATCCAATCTGGAACCTCCAGGGAGAACCCCTGAGCCAGGTTCTGAGGGTCCAACCACCACTGGAGGCTGTCTAGAGTTGGTCTCGGTATCGGGAGTACCGCCTGATAATCCCGCGACGCCGGCTTCCACCGGGACAGCAGAGCCTTCTGGAGAGGACGCAGATGAGCAAACGTCCACGGAACGAGATCGATGGTGGAGGCCATGGTTCCCAGAACCTGCAGGTAATCCCACGCCGTGGGTTCCAGCAGAGACGAGAAACGCAGGACTTGGTCCCGGAGAGCCTGTGCTCGTTCCGGTCGGAGAAACACCATGCCCTCCTTCGTGTCGAAATGCGCTCCCAGAAAATCCAAGGACTGGGAGGGGACCAGGTGGCTCTTGGCATAGTTGACAATCCACCCTGAGGGACCGTAGCAGCCGAAGTACTCTGTTGACCGCTCGGCGGCCCTGGACCCGGGACTTCGTCCGTATGAGCCAGTCGTCCAGGTAGGGGTGTACCAGGATGCCTTCCCGGCGCAATGCTGCTGCCACCACTACCATGATCTTCGTGAAGACCCTGGGAGCTGTGGCCAAGCCAAAAGGCAGAGCTCGGAACTGAAAATGATGACCCAGGATCTTGAACCTGAGGTAGCGCTGGTGCTCCCTGCGGACAGGAATATGCAGGTAGGCCTCCGTAAGATCCGAGGCCCGGAATTCCCCCCAATGCACCGCTGCCAGGACAGAGCGAAGGGTTTCCATGCGAAATCGAGGTACCCAGAGAAACTTGTTTACCGTCTTGAGATCCAGGATAGGACAAAAGGTGCCCTCCTTCTTCGGTACCACGAAATAGATGGAGTAATGACCCCGACCCAGCTCGGAGGCGGGGACCGGCACTATCGCTCCCAAAGCGCGGAGCCGGGCGAGGATGTGACGGACAGCCTCTTGCTTGTGGAGGGACCCGCATGGGGAGAAGAGGAACCTGTCTCTGGGTGTGTGGACAAAATCCAACGCATAGCCGTGTTTTAGAATATCCAAGACCCACTGGTCCGATATAATTTGGACCCACTCTTCGTAATAGAGAGCAATCTGGCCCCCCAGCCTGGGGACCGGATTGTGGGTCCGCCTGGCATCATTGGGCAGCCTTGATGGAGGTAGAAGTGGAGAGGCCCCGTCCCTGTCCCTCCCTACCGGGACGGCGCCCACGAAAGGACCGGTTCCAGGAGTTTGAACGAGAGGACAGAGTCCAAGGGGGTTGTTGACGTGTGGCCCGTGTCCTACGCTGATTCCGGGACCGATACCTAGAAGAAGAGGAGAAAGGTCTCGAGGCACGCGGACGGTCCTCTGGGAGCTTATGAACTGCGTTCTCGTTGAGAGACTTGATAATTTGATCCAGATCCTCCCCAAAAAGGAACTTACCCTTGAAGGGAAGGGACCCTAGCAGGGTCTTAGAAGAGGCATCCGCCGACCAGTTCCGAAGCCACAGAAGACGCCGAGCCGAGACCGCCGCTACCATGGAGCGCGCGAGAACTCTGAGGAGGTCATAAAAGGCATCCGCCCCATAGGCCATAACGGCCTCCAGCCGATCCACCTGTTGGGCTTCCGCCTCCGGCAAATCCTGGGAGGTGAGAAGCTGTTGAACCCAACAGAGACACGCTCTCTGCGCCAGGGCGCTACAAATAGCCGCCCGCATCCCCAACGCAGAGACCTCGAAAACTCTCTTGAGGTAAGCTTCCAGCTTTCTGTCCTGAATATCCTTTAGGGCCGTGCCACCCGTGACGGGGATGGTAGTATGCTTGGTAACTGCCGACACTGCCGAGTCCACTGCAGGCACCTTGAGAATCTCTAGGAAGTCCTGTGGCAGGGGTTAGAGCTTCTCCATTGCCCTACTAACCCTGAGGGTCGCCTCAGGGGTATCCCACTCCCGGGAGATAAGTTGAAGAAAGGAGGGATGAGTGGGAAAGGCTTTGGCCAAGGGTCGAAGGCCCTCTAGCAACGGGTCTCCCTTCCTGACCTTAGGATCCGGTCCGACCGGTTCCGGGGGGAGGGGGTCGATGTCCATCTCCCTCACGATATGGGGAATGAGGTCGTCCAATTCCTCTGGCTGAAAAATGCGGAGGACTCTCGGATCATCTCCTTCCACCTGGGCTGCCAATGTGGGATCATCACCAGTAGGATCCCCCGGAGTGGCCTACCCCGGACTCCCGAGTGGCGCTCGAGAGGGCACGGAAGGGTCCCTGGAGGGCCCGGGACTGACCCCGGACGGTTGCGCAGCGCTCTGAAGGGGAGACCCCCCCCAGCAGCGCGGTCAAATGGACCAGTTTGGTAGGAGTGGGGCCCGGGAAATCCAGTGGCGCATCCCTGCACTGTAAAAATGCTTTATGCATTAAGATAATAAATTCGGGGGAAAAGGAAGACAACCCCCAGGGGGAGGCCCCCGGGGCCTCCCCTCCCGATGTCCAGCCTCAGATTCAGCCAAGGGTGCTCTTGTAAGCGGCACTGCTGTGTTCGGGGAATCCTCCTCAGAAAGACCCCCTTCGGAGTCAAACATCAAAATGGCCGCCGTTCCCGCGCCCAGCGGGAACGGGGCCTGCCGCTTCCTTGAGTTGCGGTCCGGGCCGCATACGGCGTCCCCCCCCCCTAAAGGGCTGGCTTCCCCGTCGGGAAGGCAGCCAGAGCAATGCCCGTCCCGGGAGAGCTTCCCTCTCTGACACCTACAGGAGACGCAAGCCGCCGAGCGCAGCATCGGAGCATGAGGGGGGAGGGGGGAGGGGGGAGGGGCGGGCGAGCGCGGCAAAATCCCTGCATGCTACAGCCCCAGCTCTGAGACCGCAAGCCCCTGCCAACCCGGAGAGCCGCCGGGGAATCTAACCCTCCCGGCGGCCCAGGGGAATGGATCCTCGCGGGGCCGCGGGTCAAGTACGATCGCCTCGTTGGGGGGGGAGAGAGAGAGACTGGAACCACCAGCGTGCACCCCGCGGTCAGACGTAGCCCCAAACGGCGAAGATACCCTCTGACTGAGGTAAGTCTGAAAGGAAAAAACAGCACACTTACCTCAACAAATAAAGCCGAGGGAAAGAAAGAGGGAGAGAGAGAGAGAGAGAGGAATGGGAGAAGGAACAGGCCTGTCAGCAAGTCCCGGTGGAGGGAGATTAGACCCCCCCCCCTTACCTAATCCTCTTCCTTCCTTTCGGATTTTTTTTTTTTTGTACTTGATCCCTCAAGAAGATCAGAAGAAAGCCTAAGAATCCTAAGCTATAGAAGTGGGGAACACGGATTCCCCGGCTCGCATCTGCTGGAGTCAGAAAGATACTGAAGATAGAGGCAAGGGTGGTGAGGTAATATAGGACCTCCCCCAGACGTCTTCTGTACTGACTCCATCTGCTGGACGGGGGGACATAACCCACAGTCTGGACTGATCCTGGTACGTACAGGGAACTCAGACATATGCTTTAACTTTTACTCCTGCCTTGACTAAAAACCTCACATAAAAATAAACAGGCACTATAATCTCTCCCTACTAACACGGCTCTCTGCATTGCCAGATAATAGTTAATTGCTTTGTTCACATGGCATATGCATGCATAGTTTTACTCTGATTTTTTCCTGGGTTTGTTCGGCACTAAAACCTATTTACATACATAAGTAAGGTTAATGCTGAAAAACCCATGCAAAAATCGGAGAAAAAACAGGCAGATGGCTTAGCGCAGCTTAGTACATCGGCCCCCTAGTTTGCTCTGAAACTATTTGCTTGAAACCATTGTCATATATCAGCAAAGTGATTACAATACAAAAAGAAAAATCTAATCCACAATTAATCAAGGAATATGTGCATCAAGAAATCTGTTCTAATAATATGTATGCGAACTATCAGGCCAATACAGAAAAACGTGCGGGAGAGCCGGTGAGCGCCCAGGCCACTCTCCTGGATGCGCGATTCAGAAAAACAAAAAATGCAAATGAGGGCACACGGTAAAAGGAGGCGCTAGGGACACTAGCGCGTCCCTAGCGCTTCCTTTTTGACAGAAGCGGCGATTGTCAGCGGGTTTGACAGCCGATGCTCAATTGTACTGGCGTCGGTTGTCAAAGCCGCCAACAGCCACGGGTTCAGAAAACGGACGCCAGCAAAATTGAGCGTCCGTCTTCCAATCCGCAGGCAGATTTTTAATTTTTTGTTTTTTAAATTTTTAATTTATTTTCATTTTTTGGGGCCTCAGACTTAATATTGCTATGATATTAAGTCGGAGGGTGCACAGAAAAGCAGTTTTTTCTGCTTTTCTGTACACTTCCCTGGTGCCGACCTTTGGCAGGAGTTAATTTCTAAGAGTAAAATGTGCGGCTTGGCTGCACATTTTACTTACTGAATCATGCGGGAATAACTAATAGGCCCATCAACATGCATTTGCATGTTGCGGGTGCTATTAGTTTCGGGGGGTTGGCCGCGCGTTTTCGACGCGCTATTTTTACCCCTTACTGTATAAGGGGTAAAAATAGCGCGTCGAAAACGTGCATCCAAACACGGGCTAACGGTGCGCTCCACCAGAGCGCACTTTACTGTATCGGCCTGCTAGTCTGCTTATGGAGGTGCACCCCAGCAGTGACCACAAGGTGGTAGTATACCATTATTATAAATACTGACACTGTGTGGCCAGCGCTGGTACTGCAGCCTCTCATTTCCTAGAGACGCTCGAGTATATTATCACTACAATTTGTCCTGAATACGTTGGCTGGCCCATGCCAGACAAAAATTTTCAGTGAAGGCGAACCCACATGTGCCGGCAGCAGTTGAGCTGAATTTGAGCCACAGGCAGCGGTCAGGATCCTGGAGAGAGAGTGTCATACAGTGCATCAGCGAAGTCCACTGGCAGCAGGGGCCACACTCTCAGTGAGCATGACAAGGAAGAAAGCCGCAAATGCAGCATGGGCAGACAAGCAGAAAGTGAAGCAGCACAAGAGCTGGTCACTCTTGTGGTAATAGTGAGAAAAAAATCCCTACACACACACACACACACACGGGGGGGGGGGGGGGGCATGGAATGCAGGTGTGAGGGAGAGGGGTACAGATGCAATGAGGGGTGTTTTCATTAGAAATGCTCGTGTAGCAACAAATCCTTTGCAGGTGTCAGCTAGTAAATGTAAAAATGAAGGGCAGCTGTTAAACTGGGATGGGAGAGGGTTCCATTTACTAATGGATTTATCCACAAAACATCTGGACTGCTATTAAGGAACACAGCCTCTCAGTTATTTGCGTTTCTAGTACTATAAATATTTTCAAAACCTGTTCTCCAGTGCTTCAAATTCATCAACAGCAGTAACATGTGGGAGTGTAAAACTTCTCAATATGGATTAAAAAATAATAGAAAATACATAATCACATGCTGTGCGATGTAATTAGTAGAAACCAAAAATCATTCAAACTCAAAAGGCATAAAACCACTCTAAACTGCACAATGTCCTAACACAAGAGTAGAGCTGAACATGCTTAACAATTAAATGCAGATGTTTCTGTGTTCTCATAGTTCTTGTGGACATTATTACATTTGGATAAGATGACGATGGAGTTGAAGCATAGAAGCAAATTAGCTATTTATAATTTACAAAAACAGCTTTTCCTTTTGTCTAGATTACGTTAAAGCTGTCAGTAAGAAATTAACAAAAAGTTCATGAAGCAACCAACAGTTTATTGTGTTGTTAAAAACTCTATTAAAAGCAGTAGTGGGTTAAACAAGGCTGTGTAACAGTATAAAGCTAGTGCCCACGTTCAGCAACCATGCAGTCAATACTACCTAAGCATGAGGTGGTTCATATTTCATCACTGAAGTACCTGCTGCAAGGCAAACGTTATTTAAACTGCAAATAGGAAGTAATATGAGAAACAAAAGGAAAATATCCCCACAAAATGCCTATACCAGCATACAGTAACAGAAGCAACTCGAAGGAAGTTATAACCCCCCAAAAAATAAGTTTACTACAGAATTTCCTGCCTTTAAAAACGCACAATTGAGCACTTGCTGGCTGAAATGACACACTCCTTCATGTGCTCAGTAAAATTTTACCAATGCATCCAGCTAGAAGGAAATGGACCTGATTTTTAAATTATAGGCCAAAATCTGTACACAAGGTCTTTCAGTAGTGAAAGTGCCTCACCTCTTTAAAAAAAAAAGCCACTTTTTTTTAAATCATGAGGCAAGTGCACACACCTGTAAAATTTGAAAAATTCCTACCATACATCTCCAAAGTTATAACAATACAAATGAAAGCAGAAAACAGAAAATTTACCTGTACAAAATTCTCTACATTTTAACAGAAATTGAGCACTTACTCCTCATTTAGTTTACTCAGATAAAGATCATGTTAATATAATGAGAGGCAGTGCTTCTCTAAGCAGCAGACGTGCTTTTTCAGTCAAGAAATCTTAGCTCTATTAAAAGGTTCAGTCTCACAAATGACAGCTAATATGCATGTTTTCTAGCTCCCACACCACATTGACAAGCATAACTAATCTATCATTATGCAGTTGATCAATCCCCTTAACTGAAAAAAAGAAACTAATTGCCACAGCACAGAAAAGTGATTTAAGCAATAAGCATATGCACAATATTCAAATGTTTGCTTTATTCTACAATATCCAAACTACTGGGTCCCTTTTTGAGTAAGGCAGCTGCGTACAATTTAAAATAGAAAGTTATTTTATTTAAATTTCTTAATCACTGTTACAAAGACTGCCCAAGGTAGGATAAGAGGAAAACCAAGTAATCTAAAAGCAGTATAAATGTGACCAAGCATACATTTAAACTAAAAGCAAATGTTCAAAACAGCAGCAATATTAAAAGTCTAACACACAACATATAACATTAAAACAAATAAAGCAGCAGCATATTTAGTGCTACTCAACATGTGTTAACCAAACGCTAGCACTACAATTTGTTTTCTAGTCCAGGCTTTTACATCCATCTCGTGGTTTTCAGGATTGCCACAGTGAATATGCATGAGATAGATTTGCATACCATGGCTCTCTAATGTATGCAAATCTCATGCATATTTCTTATGGATATCCTGAAACCCTGACCAGTTGGGTGTACCTCCAGAGAGAGTTGGGAAACACTGTACTAGCGCACACCAAGGAGAGTAGGTAAACTAAGATAGAGTGATGAACTGGAACGTAAGAGACCAGGGTAACTTATCCAGCTAAATGGTAACCGCTCAACATAGCCAGATAGTCAGCGACCCCCACTTAGGCCGATAAATAGGACTCATCCAGGCAAGTGCGTTTTCAATATTGGTCTCCTAAGTTTGGCCAAATTTCAGCTGAAATTAGGAACCTCTGTTTTAGGATGAGCATTCGTTTAAGTTAGGAACATAATTTAGGGTTCTTATTTACTTTCCTAAATAGAGGCACCTAGCACTGGATATTAACACCAAGCACCTAACTTACCTTCCCCACCCTGGTTTTGTCCACTTTGTAGGCACTTCCAGTTAGGAACTCAACTCCAGCCAGTTTTCCAAAGGAGCAAAATCAGGCATCTACCTCCCAAAGTGAGACACCTAAACCCTTTCATAGCTTCATGTGCTCAAACCAAAACATTTTGTCAAGTATGGTTTTTAAATTACTGCACTGCAGACAAACCAATAAAAACATGAAAGCAAGTACAAATAAAATGACTCTCTTGCTTTGGCTATAAAAGAAGAAACTTCTTGCTTTGTTTTTTGGAAGGAACCAATCTTTTCGGAGAATTGTAAGAGTTCTCACTTAGGCCTAGAAATAAAACAGTTGGAATCAGTTGTTCTAAAAGTCTGGTGAGATAACAGGTCACCCAGGAATTTTGATGTTCCACTTGATGAAATAAAGCCTTTCCTGAGGCAGGTGCCCTCTGTAAAATTGTGGTGGGTCTGGATGATCTGTCTGCTTTGCAAGCCACTTAACAACTGTTGCTTCCAGTTATTGATTACAGTGCTAATGTTTACCGGTTGGCTTTGGTCTCCTCAGGAGACAAACGTTTCTGTAAACAGGGACAGAACAAACCTATAGGTCCTCAGTCTGTTATGCAAACTGTACTTTAAAACAAGAGATATCAGCATTTACTCTAGATCTCTGAATATATCCACCACTATCTGCAGACAAAAATTTGCCAAGTTATTTTACTCCAATTCAGAGCATTTAATCTGCAAGAGGCAGTGTCTGAAGGCCTAGCCAAACATCATACTATGCTCCGACAGGCTAAAAGATACATTTCATGTATGTACGCATTCAAAATTAAACTACAATTAACTGCATTACGCTGTGATTTGCTTTAACCATTCTAAAGCAAACACCAAATTATTCACAAAATTGCGCCATATTCCATTCCAAGAGCACCAGAAATAGCTGTTTTCTGACATGAAACATGACCCAGACATGACTGCGACTGCCAGTTTGATGCAAAATCCCAGATGACTACAGAAGGCCACATGCACATGACCATAGTTTGTACGGTCACATGATGTGCTGAGCAAGGAGAGATGAACTTCCTCAGTCTCAGGCAAAAAACAACCTTTTTTTTTTTTTTAAACTTAAAGCACATCTAAAGAGATGCTGAAGAAATATCTGCCAGATATATGGGAGATCAGACTGCCAAAGCTCAAAGAATGAACTCAAAAGGCAGGCCTGGTGGAGGATTGCCTCAGATGAGGAATGGCCCACCCCTCAACACCACCAGAACACTAGAGAAGATGTTTCACTTGTTTTCAAAGAAGCTTACCTCAAGCATTAATTCCAAGTTGGGGGTGGTGGTGGGCAAGGTGGAAATATTGGTGCCATCAGTGCAAGAAAATTCCTCTCTAATTGCTGCACTAGTGTCCCATATGAAGGAACTGATGATTCACTGACAGGAGTCCAACAGGAGGTGGATATTCTAAAGCTGGCTGAGGTCATGGAAAAACTCAACAATATGGAGAACAGAGGCAATGCAAAAAAGTATCCATGGTTGGGTTCCCAGACAGGGAGGAGGGAACAAAACCAGCAACCTTCTTCTCAAAATGGATTCCTGATGTTCTAACAGACCTCCATTTAGGCATAAGCAACTGTCTCTGATGCCAACATTTTATAGGTGCCGGAGCTTTGCCATCGCTGCCATGCGGGCCCTGGACCAGCAACCAAAGAAATTCAGCACAGGGTCCAGCTGTAAGTGTTCGGACATTTGGAAAAACCCTGGTCCTGATGGGTTTCAACTTGACTTTTATAAATCTTTTCCAAAGCTCACTGCCCCAAATTTATGCAAAATATTCAAACACCTCTGGGAGCCTGACACCTCAGTGGGAAATCTCATGGAAGCTCCAATTATATTAATAGAAATCAAAAGATGCCCTGGACTCTGACTCCTATAGGCCAACCTCCTCGATTAATGCTGATCTGAAGATTTGGGTTTTGTTGGTGCATTCAGATCAGACAGGCTTCATCAGAGGCAGATCATTCACCAACAATTCAGGAAGACTGATATACTATTATCTTGTGAATATGAACAAGACTGCAGGTGCAGTGTTATCCTTCAATGCTAATAAGGCGTTCACAGCCTGATTGGGTCCCAGATAATTGTGTATTGGTTCATTGTACTCTGCCACCAAGGATAGGGTACTCACCAAAAGGTCAGTTTCTGATCCAGTTCTGGTTCTCAGAGGCAAAAGACAGGGGATGCCCTTTTATCTCCCTGCTTCTTTTAGATTTAGCAATTGTACTTTAGCTAGAAGTTGGAAGCTCAGCTTGGAATTTTGGCTTGCACTTTTGGAATACCCCACAAAATATCAGAAGGCACTGATGACATCCTACTATATTCCACTAGCCTGAGGATATTAACCTCAGAATTGCTGTGGCTAACACACAAATATCTAGTATGTTCAAGGTATCAGATAAATTACTCTAAATCTGAAATTAATGAAACCTGGAACACATCCACCTCTGTGTTTGGATAGGTTTAAGGTTGGGTTGGGAGGATTTAAATATCTACGTATTCAAGTTAGGGTGGCTCTGTCTAGACTTTGAGCATAATTACAACCCTGGTCCTCGACAAGATAAAAACAGACCTAAATAAGTAGGCAGGCCTCCTTTTATCCTGGATGGGTAAAATAAACAGTCAAAATGGTAGCTCTTTCCCATCTTCATTTGCCTTCTGACATACCTGTTACGATCTTCTCAAAGCTCAGATGTAACATTTCTGGCTTCCTATGGAGTAGAAATGTTCCTAAAATTAAATACTCCAAGTTTCTCAGACCAAAAGACTATGGAGAAATAGATTTTCCAGTCTATCAAGCAGTAAAACTGACCCTGTCTGCGCAGATGGCTGGCATGGACCCACCATAGTCCTGGCTCCCTCTGAAGGATGAGATGTGGGGGTAGGTAGTTTAGCAGCATTACATTCACCCACAAATTCTAGAGACTCTACAGATGGGCCTGTAGAGGACAGCCCATATCGGCAAACGCATTGAAGATTTTAGTAAAGCTCCTTACGAAAATAGGCACAGTCATGTCCAAAGGCTTTTTCAGAGCTGATGTATTTGAATCCACACATATCCCCAAAGACCTTCTGCCTGGACATTCTCACATACGGCAAATGGAGTCATCAATTCCAGGGACAGATGTTTAATGGATGACACTTTAAAAACCTTCCAGGACCCGAAGCTGGAATTCCAGATCTTATCCATCACCTATTCCTGCAACTGCGCAAGCTCATTACTTGCATCCTAGGAGAGAGGGTAGGCATTGAGGACTGTGATTCAAAAAAAAATTGCTATACAGCCCAGAAACTAAAACATTGGGTAACTCATCTATATTCTTAACATAGAGAAGAGAGCGGTGAGAAAAGAAATGCAATTGTAATTCAAACGTTGAGCACATACACCTACAAACAACCTGGGGAGAGCATGAGTGGATATGAATCTGATAAGCTTTCAAAAAGCTATCCATATGCTGTAAGAATAGGAAGCTTTTATGAAGACCACTGCATCACATTTCCTCTCAAGTCTCTCGGAAAATACCATGCTTCCTTTTCCTCCTTGACTTTCTCCACCTTTTCTACTTTCCCGTCCCTTCAACAGGGTCAGCATTGGAGATGGGACAACCAGGACAATTCCTGGGCCCTCATACTGTAAGGAGCCTCACTGCTGCCAGCCAAAAGCTCAAAGGAACAGTTCAGCAGACATCTTAAAGCAGTGGCAACAAGAAAAATCAGTACAGGCTCACTGGCCCCGCAACAGTCCTGTCTGCTCTTGCATGGCTTCCTGTCACCTAAATCAAACCCATGTGAGAGGAAAGGCCCGCTGCAAGGCCTGTGAGCACACACCAATTCACAGAGTCTTGTTAGTTATTGCCACTGCCAGCTGAAGATGGCCGCTGAATTTGGAACCAGTCAAATTTATTCTAAAACATTTTACTCCCTTAAAATCAAAACAGACCTTTAAGCGAGGAACAATACCGTTATGGTAGCATTATTATAAAAATATAAAGTAATGCAAATGCCAACAAAACAATTCAAATAAACACAAGTCACAATAAAACTACAACAATAAAATATATCAATTACAACTACCATCCATGCAATAAAGCATGGTGGTGATGGTATCCTACCATAGGGATGTTGCTCATGAACAGGGACTGGAGAATTTGTCAAGACAGAAAAGACAAATGAAGAAAAAAAAAAAAGTACAGAAAAGTCCTTAAAAACCTGCTGCTCTGCTAAAAGGCAGAAACTATTTCAGTTTTAACACATTCAGAAAATAGTAAAAGAAGTGGCTTTTTACCCCGATCTTTTAAAGCTGAAACACATTTCAAGAGGGTAGGAAGCAGAACACAAAGGAAGGGGGCATACAAGGCAGAGGGAGGATGAGGAGAGAGAACTTAGGAATTGGGATATCAGCCTAACAACATAGCCCTGACTACCAACATCTACGTTCCACTTCCTTCTTTTTACTATCACCAGGTCTGCTTATTCTCCTTTTCTTCTCGTCTGCACCAAATCCCAGCTTTTCCTCCCCACAGGAGTGTAGCATCTTGGATACATACTTAAGAACTCTGCAGGTCTGAAACACAGTTTCGGAGAGTTCCTGGGACTGCTGGAAGACAGCAGCTGATCCTGTAACTCTGGAAGCAGCATAAACAGCTGCAGAAATAATATGCAGAAAATATTTTGGTGTCCCATCCTTCCCAGCAACCTCTTGCTCCAGAACACACACAGAACAGAAACCAATAGGCCACAGGAGGAGATAAGAGCAGCAGCATAGGACTAAAGTATATCCTGCCTGCTCGCCCCCAGGAACAGTCTGTCAACACATGGTTATTTTTATTTATTTATGTCAAGTAGTTATACGCTGCCCATACCTAGTTCCAGGCAGATTCCACTACATTCATAAAAACACAAACCAAAAAACTGCAACAACTCTGACCCAAGACTGGAGCGATAGTTAGCGACATACTGCCCTTTTATAATCTCTATGCACTTGTTGAAATAACGTACGTCTTTACATGGATTGCTGTAGGAGAAAGAAAGCAAAGCGGGAGGAGAAGGGATGAGGGCAGAGACACGGCTAAGGGAAAGAGCACAGCAAAGGAAAAAGCACACAGACCCACAAAAGCAAAAAGGGAGAAGAGAAACAGAGAAAAGGATGAGAGCAAAATGGAAAAAGGAGGCTAAAGGAAAAAGGGAGTGAGAAAAAGAGACAGCAGGGGTTGTTCTGCATAGACAAGGGAAGACGTGAAGGTATAACTTGTAGGCAAAGAGATAGATATGGACATGAGAAGCCAGCCAAACGGACAGCGTGCAAAGCAGAGGTGCTGTTAATAAGATTGGAGAGCGCCAGCTGCAGAATCATCTACCGTATAAGTAGGGGGATACAGGAATCCTCTCAAGTAACTAGCTGAGACCCCACGCTGGACCTGGAACAGACAAGTGGAGACAGTGCCACTGAAGTTGCGATAAGGGGCAGCTGAAGAGTCCTGCGACCAATGTGAGGTGTAAATTCTGAATCAGACCCAAACTATCCTAAAAACTTTAAAAGGCTGGACTTTAAGAAAATGCAAGGATTATGCTAAGAAATTATCAGAAATAGGGAATCTAAGAGGTAAAGAGGTCAGCAATAAAAAAAAAAAAAAGTATTGAAAATCACAGCAAGATTTGTGTGTCTGGCATATTAGCAAGGGGAAGAAATGAACGAGTGACCATTATGGCTCACCAAAGAAATAGGACAAAAAGGTGAGGGAAAAAAAGCACATTCAGGAAGTACAGATAGAGAAACAAAGAGACAAAACAGTTAGACCGGCAAAGGCTAAAATGGAATATAATACTGCCAAAACAGTAAAGGCAGGGACTAAAGAAAAGGCTCTCTCTAGATATAGACATGAAAAAGGAGGAAGATGAAATCAAATAAATCTGCAGCTGCCCCTTATTGTTCCATGTAAGGGCCTCGCCCAAAAGTTCTTAGTTGTATGTAAACCGATACGATGTGCAAATGGATATTGGTATAGAAGAAATTTGAAATAAATAAATAAATACTTCTGCCTGGCCTCCACCCAAGGAGAAGGTGATGGACCCAAGACCAGGGTATAAGGGAATGCGGAGGGAACACACTATCATTTACTAAGGAAGCAGTATTTAAGGTACTAGCACAACTTAGCCTTGTCTTCATTAAGTTCAGCTATGCTCAAACTTCTCACTTGAAAAAGAAGAGGTTCCAAGTGAATGGAAAAGAGCAGATATACTACCACTAACTAAAGGTGGGAGCAAAGAGAACATGGGAAAACTATAGACTTGTTAGTTTGACATCAGTGTCGGGTAAAGTAATGGAAGCACTATTGAAGGACAAAATAGTACAATACCTTGAAGCCAATCAGTTACAGCAGGGGTAAATAATTCCAGTCCTTGAGGGCTGCCTGCCAGCTAGGTTTTTCAGGATATCCACACTAAATATGCATGAGATGCATCTCATGCATATTTAGTGTGGATCTCTTGAAGATCTGACTGGCTTGTGGCCTACACTCCTGGATTACAGAATCCTAGCTGCATAGTTTCACATGGGGAAGATCTTCCCAAACTCAAATTTCTATGATGTAATCAAGAGCAGTAAATCAAGGAAGTGCAGGAGACATGGTGTAATCTGCATTTCAGCAAGGCCTTTTATACTACTCCATACAGAAGAATGGCGAGTGAGCGAGCAAGCTAGCCAGTTTGGAAGGAAAAAGAAAAAAAAAAAAAAAGATAAATATGGGCAACATGACTAAGAGTAGCAGTCAATGAGGTTTGCTCTGATAAAGGGAAAAGGGACCAGTGGATGCTTCAGGAAACAGTGCCAGTTCCAGCTCCTGTCAATACTTTTATCAATAACATTGTGGAAGGGCTAAAAAGGTAAAGCATGCCCGTTTGCAAAATTCTAAGCAGTCTTAAACAGAAAAAAAAAAAAAGACCAGGAGAGTCATCTCCAATGACCTCACAGTAGCCAGCCTGCATAAAGTAATTGGAAAAGCAATTAGTATACTGGCTGCACAAATTACTTCTACATAAGAGACCACATCTGTAAGGGAGCATTGATAAGGGCAACCAAAATGGTTTTCAGGATAGCCATAATCAATATACATGAGATAGATTTGTATACGACAGAGATAGTGAATGCAAATCTCCCTCATTGATATTCACTGTGGATATCCTGAAAAATGTGACAAGCTAGGTGTGTCCTGAAGACTGGCATAAGAACATCTGCAGTATAAACCATACAGAGAGAGATTGAAGGAGCTAAAGATATACTCTCTAGAACAGGGATAGCCAAACAGGCCTGGATTTACCCCGCTAATCTCAGAGTGAGCAAAAGGCAAAAGCTCCTCCTCCATAGCCTTCTTCCCTCTCACCCTTTGTTTTTTGCTCTCTCTTCCCCACGTCGCTTTTTTTCTCATGTTACTTAGTGCTGCTTCATACTACCACTAAATTGTGACACACCATGAGGAGGTGGCAGGAGCACTCTTCTCAAATACTGCTTCTACAACCTCCTCTTGCTCCCTACTGGTTATTAGCACTTGCTAATGACAACCAATAAGCAATGAGAAGAATAGGGCAGAAAGACTTCCTGAACTCCACGGCTACTTCTGCTGTAGCAGTGTTGGGACCGGCAAATCACGTGCCAATTGAACACTTCCTCTACCCAATCCCATACTGGCAAATGGAAAATTGTGTCCTGCTAAAATAGGAATTGTCAAGCTTTATTAATAGTAAATCTAATGACAGTAATGACAACTGATCATGTCCTTTTTGTTTTTTTAATGCCATGACGGAACAAGGACTCTCAACGTCTTCCACCATGAAATTAGCTGTCTGTTACTATTACAATAATACAGTAGCTGATAGATCAAAGTCCAAGTATAAGGCCCATTAAAAACAATGATTTTAAAATGTCACTTACACAGAATACTGAAAATAATTGGTGTGTTATTAACAGATGTACACAGAATTAATATTTGTTAGACAGGGCTGGATAAACTAAGGTTCTCTCTCTCTGGGAAACAGGCTGGGCCCTTAGTTATTATCTACATCTTCTGCTGGTTTGTGGCCAGTTAAAATCAAATACATGAAGTACTAGTGCTGCATTTATAGACCATAGATAGATACTGTGATAAATCTAGCAAGTTTTCCTTCAGTACAAAGAGTGAAATCACAGAAAACTATTTCCTCAAAGCATTATTCTGTGATCCAGTTCTGAACTTCTGCATTTAGGAAAGCAAATAAATGATATGACAAAAGTACATAGTATTCCAACACACCCCTAAGTTTTAAACTGCCAGCATACATTAAAAGGGACAAAAGTCCATGAAACACAGGCTCCAGAAAAAACAAGAGATATTTAAACACAAAGCTTTGTTCTGGATCCATCTTTACACAAAGAAGGGAAGAATGCTAAATTGAAAATAGATTATGAATTTCAAATTTGTAAAAACCCAACAAAAAACAAGAATGCAAACGTGTTCAATACATTTCTTCTCTTCCATCCTTTTTATTTCCACTCACCTGATCTTTCTCGTGTGGCAAAAGGCTCACAGGTGGGAGAGATGACACGGAAGCACTGGAATATTTTGAAGCTCCTTTGCCTTCCAGGTTACCATAGTTTACCCTATACAAAGGCCCATCCTTTAATAATCGCCCATTATTTACAGCACGCTTGGCCCCCAGCCGCAATCTCCGCTGAAAGATAGGGTTGATGACAATGGCCACCAAATCGCTTTGACTACGGAGATATTTTTCTATGTTCTTCAGAGATGAACCATTTGGCTCCTGAAGCCCTTCAACTGCTCTTCTTAATAGTTTATTCCAATCCACGCTGCGAAGATCATTACAAATTCCTCTAGATCCTTTGAGAGATTTTGGAAAAGTGCCAAGTTTAATAGATGTAAACCGTCCCGGGTTATCTGGGTCCTTGTAGGATGCAAGGCCTTTATTGGTAACTTTGAGAACAGAGCCATCCTGGACACTTAATTCCAGCTGCTCTAGAACAGTTTTCTTATCTAACCCATGGGAAGCGCACACAGCATGACAAATTCGTTCCTCCGATGGCCTCTGCTTTTGCCTTTTAACCTTCTGAATTGCTTCAAGAATCCATTCTGTGTAAAGTGGGTTTGCAAGTTTTACCATGGTTGCCCAGTAACCTCTTCCAGCCAAGAGTTACCCATACATGTTAAGCCATATATTTTTGATACAAGTCAAAAAAAAAAAAAATCTTTTATTATTCACAATTTTTAGACCATCAAAATATCCCCAGTCATAGGCAGTGGCATCTCACAAATATCCATTTTTACATCAGCCAAAGCTGGTAATGCTTCATAGCCGAAATCCCTCTGTTGCTTGATGAATCAGTAGAAAGCTTGAAGTCAGGGAAAAAATTCATCCGTTTCAAATGGGAAACCTTAAAACAAGAATTTAAAAAGAAAAAAAAGCAAGACTGAATATTGATGTTTTCAAATCAGTAAACAAAACTAGATGTATTCTCTTCAATTAGCAGGTGTTACAAGGAACAAAAGCAGCTGTGTAACTGCGACTGAAGTGCTGAAATTACACCTTAAATATATTTCATTACAATTCTACTGAACATGCTGCATCACTAATGATACCAATAATACAAAGTGAAAGACTTGTTATGCAAGGCAACAAGAAGTTCCATGCAAAACCAGTGTAGTCTATTTTCTGGAATGCATGTCAGCGTGGATAGGTCACCAAATGCAAAATTATTTGGTGGGGGGCGAGGCGGATCACGCAGACACACAAACACGCATGCAGGTGGCAAACTCTTAAACCTCGTTCCCTTCAGAAAGGATTTTTTTGTTTGTTTGTTTTTAGAGGCCAGCCCCTGGGATTGACCTTTAAGCTTTATGTAACAATTTTAGATTTGATTGGCGAAAATGCATGGGGACTGCTACTACAACAGTACTCACTAGAGTTTGAGAACCAAAAAACACACCACTCCTTGTAATGTACACTAGTGTCTATGCAAATTGTAACAGTCATGTAAGCCAAACCTAGCTAACAAATCACCACTCATCTCTGTACAAGATATCTAGAAAAAACTTCAGTTCAACGATCAGAACTGGTTTTGGCGTCTGGAGGGAAAACAGTGGAAGAAAAAAAAATACGTATGTAAGTCAATTGTTTCCTGAATATCTGATCTTCAATTTTTTTTTTAATAAAATATTAAAAATACATCCTGGCCTATAGAAATATTTGCAACACAGCACTGGTGTGACTACAGAAACTTCATAGTCACCTACTCACCCAGATATGCCACATTTGTTTTTTTCTTTACCAGAGTAGCCCTCAGAGCTGAATATATATTTCTGAAGAAGTCTAGCTTAAGTCCAGGACAAAATCCTGCTGAAGCTACACAGCACCTATTACCTCTTATGGGAGTGCTTTTAATGCATGGTTTACACTTTTGGGGGGGGGGGGGGAAAGGTAATAACTAGAATTAACTTTTTTTGGCCAAGATTGGGAAAATAATGCATGGAGAATACATTTTCAAGTCTTTGCTCATTATTTTCCTTGTAAAAGCTACCTGCACAAAAAGCAGTTATAGAAGTATCTGAAGCAAGTTTCAAAGGGAAAATGCATGTGTACACAGTCCATGGGTAAAAAGTACCTTTAGATGCTGTCTCCTCTATTTCTTTGCACTGGTTAACTTTACACACTCTCTGGCACAACTCATAAAACTGCACATTCCCCCCACCCCCAAACATGCAAAACCACCTCTGTCAGACTATACACAAACCACACTATCCACAGCAAAAAGCAGCACAATTTTATACTACCTACTGCCCACATTTCACTTATATCTCATCACACCACATACACAACGCCAGACACAGGATATCGTTCACATTTATATTTATTTATAAATCCACTTCATTTTATATATACACACACACAAAACTAAATTTATAAATATTTTACAGAAAGTAAATACAGACAATACTGTATTAGAATTATACAATTTTAACAATAAAACTGCAGTTTAAAAAGTCAGCCACATACAAAAATCATGAACAGACATTATCCATTAGAATAAATTATAAAAAGTGCAAAATGCACAACACACAGTTTAAAGATCTATTTTGCCATACACAGCACAACACAAAATAAGTCATACAAAAAGTGGTAACACAAAAGCAAAATACAAAATTATAGCATATACTTAAAAAAAAAAACCAAAAAAAAAAAACACACAACCCCAAAACAACCTCAAACACCCACACCCTCCGCTTCTTTGCTGAAGGGGATGGTAATGGTAGTGGGATGTAGCAGGACCCCTTTCTTCCTCTTTATCCACTGTCCCTGATGGGGTTGTGTCCTTGACCTTTTTCTCCTCCTCTGGATGATGCGGTCCCTTCAGCTGCAGTAGCAGCATATATATGTGCAGCTGCAAAAAAAAAGTGCTTAAATATTTCCTTGATCCGCACCTCAAACTACAAAAAAAAAAAAAAAAACCAAACCCCCCCACACACACACCCCATCTGAAATAAACATGTACAGAGAAAATAAAGCAGATATACAAAGGCTGGTGACAAGAAAGAAGAGATTACCAGAATAGCATCCGTTCTGAAAGAGACAACGCTAACCAATAACATCCCAGTGTAGCTAGGAATGAAAGAAAAGGCAGCAGAACTTAATACAGGTATGTGCAGGTCACAAAAAAACGACAGAGTGAAATGCCCACTCTCACCATTAAAAACACAGGGAAAACATTCAATCAGCACCAGCAACTAACAATCATAAGCTTGCAGAACGAACAGGCCACCAAGAAACAGAGTATGCGTTCGACAAATTGGCTGAACTTGCTTATGTGAAATAAGAGCACCATGCTATCATATACGTATGGACTACAAAGAGAAAGCAAGCTGTAGAATGCCACGGGCAATATCTGGGTTAGATTCCTAAGCCTGGCTTCTACTCTTCTGTGATTGGGGAGGGTGATGAGATCTCAGCCATCGAACAACAAATTTAGGGAGCATGCATATTGGGTTAGAGAGGAAAATGTGCCCCGAGGCCACAAGCTGAAGACTGCCATCTGCAATAGCTGAGTTAGATGGCTAAAAATGGGGGAACCCCTGGAAACTGTAAATGAACGCTCATGGTGCAGGCTGGTTCTGTTGAGGATTCCCAAAGGAGCAGGAGGAATCTGATGGGCCAAAAAAAAAAAAAAAGCTAATTTAACCATCTGGATGTATTTCTTATGGCAATATATCAAGTCTAATAAATAATAATAAAAATTCTCACTTGCAGACAGACACACATACAGCCATGTAAACTTTTTCTTCATGTAGTTTTTTTTCTTATTTAATTACATTTTACTACATTTTGTAAATTTCTGATGTTGCAAGAAAAAATAAATAATTTGTCACATCCACACTCACCACCCAGTTATGCATTACCTACCAATGCTGCCCTCTTGGGCCCACCTACAGAGAACAAGAAATACTGCCATAGGCTCTGTATCCTGACCCATCCCTTGGACCTAAAAGCGCATCTGGACCATTCCTGAATTGATAGCAAAAACAAATAATAATAATAATGGCAACTCATATTACATAAGTACATCTTCTAGCACTTTAATCTGTAATATCAAGTGATTAGAACCAGGAACAGAAAACACATTAACTGTACATACACACATTACATTTATTATAATTTAAGATGAAATAAAATAGAGCAAAAAAGTGTACTTACAGAATAAGCAGGACTCCCTACCCCCACCACCACTGGTACTACCACCAAGTCCTAGTACCGATGCTGGCATATCATTTGGAGAAAGGGGAAGCAACTTGGTTTGCAGTTACCATCTATTACCATCTCTGGAATCTACTCGGTAATGAGGCAAAACAGACAGACACAGCATAAGAACCCAGTGCCTGACCACCAGGGTGGTGCTGCTGCACAGGATTTCGAGAGCCCTTGACCAGTTGAAAACCCAAGACAAATGATGGAATAAAGGTGACCAATAAAAAGGCCAGCAGCTGCAATTTGATTTCTGACCCATGTAGCCCACAAAAGATAGACTGGTGTTTGATGTAGATGCGCTTTACAAAAACTGTAAGAAAATGTTTAGTTTCAAGTCAGTGAGTTTTTGGTCCCACATTAAATCTGGAAAATATCATTTGGAAAGAGCAACTATCTAGCGATGAGACAAAAATGGGTTTTGCCAGTGTCCAGATGTGCTCTCTGTTTTGGGGATGCCACGCGTGTCTATCTTCCCTCAGTGCATCCAATGTACATAAGATATGAGGGATGCCAAGGGACTTCTAAAAAATTAGTTACATCCTTAAATGACACAAAACCAGATGGCTGTATTTTGCAAACTGGATGCCCACTTTGTTCTCATTCTCTATATCTCAATCCCCTTTGGATACTGCAGTCTGTCAAAAAACTTTCTTCTGTCCAGGGAGGCGTAACACTGGTTCAAGCAGTAGAAAAAGTAAAAAGCCAGAGTGCTCCTTTTTGTGCAGTGCTGGTGGAGGCTAAGAGCAATTCACAGTATGCAAAGGGAATGAGACATCATCACGTTTCAGTCTTTAGTATAATCGTTGACAGCTTTCCCAAACTTGTGAAGAACTGCTTTTGTAACTATGGTGTTTTCTCAACCAAATATTAAGACACATCGAATTATCCTTTAACTATCCTTCTGCATATTTAAAGGAAGGCCATGTGGTGAATGATGAATGAGCTAGCATTTTTGATTTCTTGCCCTTCCTTCAAGGTGACATACATTAAAAGCATGTTCATTTTATTTACACAACCCAACTCCAGATATTGTGTACAACCAGTAGCGCTGCAGAAAAGATAAATAGTAGTATGTTGTGATGTAAGCAGAGTGACTCCCTATCAGGAGAGGGAAAAGGAGGCTAAACTAAATTAGCTTCATCACAACATATTCCGAGGAGGAGCCGAGAAAAGGGCATTTATTCAGTTTTAATTAAATAGTGGAGTTCTTGGTTTTCCCTGGTTATGCTAAGTCTCTGAGTCAAGTTCTGCCATAAGTTTGTCTACGTCCTGAATTAGGATAGATTGAGTGCCAAATTCTGGAAGATCAATTGGTTGTATTGGACTCAAAACATACAACTATCAAAACAAAAACAGATGAGTTTGCACCAACACTGGCACCCAAGAGCTCATTGACTATGTATGGCTTCAGCGTTTCATATATTTCTGACAAGACAGCATCAGAAGTACATCCGCTGATGGAATAAAGGAAAAAAAAAAAAAAAAACACACACACACACACACAACCAGGTCCATTAGCCTCCAAATTCTTAAAATGTATCTCATTAATTCATTTCATGGGTTCACTTGTTTTTTATGCTTTCTTTGTGGAGCAGTTAAAAAAAGCATTAGCCCATCCGAATGCACAAAGAACACAACTGGCATGCCTGTACTCCAAAAAAGAGGCAGCGTACACATTTCCAAACTTGCTTTCAGGGGTGGAAGGGCAATCTTTGGTTTCTTACAGACTATTGAACCTGTACAACAAATTCAGTGCCAATGACACAAGTTTTCAGACATGAAACTGTCCCATCACAAAAAAGGAGCACACATTTTCAGAAGATACAGAGAAAAGTGTCAAAAGTCAAATGTTTCAGAACCAAAATAAAATTTTATATATACAAACATCTTGTTCAAAATCTCATTCAATGATGTACAGAAATTAAAGTCTAGAATCAGTGACTGTCCATTTCTGAATTTAATATGAATGCAAGAAAAGGTCCTAGAGGAATGCTGGCAATACAAATAAAAGTGCAGCCCGAGCTGGCCTGGTGCTCAGGGGCAGTGTTGCATTCTTGCATGTGGAGAACCTGGGTTAGCCAGCGCTAGAGATACTGCAGAGGCAGTGTTGACAGCCCCTGGGAGGTGGGTGTACCGGTCATCACCCAGCAGTGGCATCTCGTGGCCACGTTTAGGGCCCATGTCTGCAGGATTCCAGAAGGAGCCCTGATGCGTGGTCCCCAGCGGAGCACTGTCACTGCAATGACTGGGGAGGTGAATGGAAAGGGGCCAATGGCTCATGGTCCCAGGACAAGAACATCCTCCACTACTGCTCACACCAGTTAACAAGAGGAAGAAACATACACTGATAGCTTCAAATTGCTGTCCCCTCCACACAAGCCAAGCATTGGTTTTAAAAGAGCTTGCACTGCAAACACCTGATATACAATTATCTAAAGGTGGGCCACTCTAGCTAAAAAGCTTTATAAGAAACAGAATAAAAATATAAGTAAATAAATGGTAAATACCTGCCACAGTTGAATTACTTTGTTGTGTTTTCTGTAAAGCTGAAGGTTCCACAAAAAAAAAGTAAGTCTTCAGAAAATCTGCCAAAGCAAAAGAAAAAGATTAGATGAAATTCACACAATCTTACTATCAAGAATGTCCAGAGTCTAACAATAATGTAATTAAAATAAATAATGACCTTATAAATAAACCATTAAGAAACTAAAGGCTTTACCATAAACCAATTCTGGAAAAACAACAGTCCTACCCATTAAAAACAGTAATTAAGAACATAGAGCTCTAAAGCTAAGGAATTAGTCAAGATTGCACAACTAAGACAACCAACCTTGTTTTGATATCACACAGCACAGAAGACATACATAACAGCAGGTGAACCTCAGCAATTGGCTACAGGGAAAAATATGAATCCCATAAGCGACACACACAAACAAGGAGACTTGTCAACTTTGTTTCCTTCATTGGTGCAGAAATCTGCAGATTGTTCTAACAATATTTATTATGCAATTTTATATGTATTATGCACATCCTTAGACATGGTTTTCCCTATAGGAAACTAGGCAAGAAAGAGCCTACTGGTGGCCAAAAGAAACTAACCACTGGCAAGGGAGCTTTAAAAATGCTCATCACCACAACGTGCTCTTAACTTCTGATATTTCTGAAATGGTTGGTTTCCCTATAGAAAATAAAAAGATCAAGGGTTTCTAAGTGTCAGGGGAAGATGAAAAATATGAACCATGGGTCACTAGGTACTCCGTGGCACAAATATGACTAAAATTGGCCAAATGATTTGAAAGGAGGGGGGGGGGGGGGAGGAAGATACTAATAGACCAATACAATGATCTTTTAAGACTAGCTTGTCTAAACTTAAAAAATAAATAAGTAGGGGAAATCTCTCCTTACATTTCTACTATCCTTCAATTCGCAGCCAAATTTAAAACCTTGTCTTGATTAACTTTACAGTAATAAAATATGGTATTCTAATAAACTAATTTAGCATTAAGATTATGACTTATAGGCATACTGTTATACCACACACTGGGCTGTTTCACCAACAAGGCAGCCATAGTTCTCTGTGGAGTCTGTGCAAGTATAATCAAGCTCTTCATAGATTCAGAAGTAAAATAATCCCTTTACAATTCTGAACATTTCGGCAGGTGTAAATATTGTAGTAGGGGAGTATTCCCTGGATTTTTATATCTTTTTGGATCAGTCGGTGGCCAAAAATGCCAGAAAATGTATGTATATGTTTGACCTGGGATAACACCACTTCCTGGGGAAATGAAGACATCCTGTTGTGCTCTGTGATAGGCCACCCAGAGTGTGTAGTTGTTATAATGTGCACACTCCCACAGTGTGTTAAATAATCTATAGGTGATGAAAGCATTATGTGGTAATCAGTACAGGACACAGAATTTTTAGAATATATAGCTGAAGAATGCTGCAACTGAATATTTGAAGGTGAGCAAGTGTACACATATTTGTTAGCACTAGCTTACGGCTGGACTTCAAACCTGCCGTGCGTAGGCGCGCACTGCGCACATTGTAAAAAGGGCCCGGCCACGCGCAAAAGTGGTGATACGCGCATAAGTGCCAGGCCCTGTCCTGGCTGCCGGGGCGCGCAAGTTACTTCAGGTCAGGCCCTGAAGTAACTTGATGAAAAAAAAAAAAAAAAAGGGAGGGGGAAGGGAGGTTAGCGTAGGGGGTAGGCAAGTTCCCTCCCAGCACACTCCTAAATTGGAGCAGACTGGGCGGGAACTGGGGGAGCCCCGATCTCTTCACCATGCAAATTTGCAAAATTTTACCCCTCCTTGCACGTGCCACCCGCACTTATGCACGCAAATTATAAAAATCTGGTGCGTATGTGTGCATGGCCCACGTATTTTATAACGTGCGCGCATCAGCGCACACATTATAAAATCAGCGCGCACATGGACGCGCACGCACCTTTTAAAATCTACCCCTAAGTGTATACTTAGCTGTGACCCAGTATTAATTATGTAGAAAATGGTATAAAAGGTATATTTTCAAAAATAATTTCAGCCCACTACAAACTCCTCACCTTATGTCACTAATGGAGGAAAGCAATAACACTGAGAAATGTCTACCAGAGGAAGCTGAATAATGCAATCATTACTGTGGACTTAGAGGTCATAGCAATGATACAGTATTGTGTGAGACTTCTATTACACACATCTATAAACAATTATACCAGACCAAGGCTGATTATTTTGGAAACTGATAGACATGATGCACTGTGGCCCACTACACCAAGGCCTGCTCTCAAAAACCTATTAGTTTATTCCTTGAGAGGCAAACAGAAGGCCAGAAAGAGTCCATCCTACCTACCCAGCAGGCTCTGGGAAGGTTATAAAGAGTATTAACTATGTAAAGTCTATTTATGCTTTGATTTCTAACACTAGTTTTCTACTATTTTAAGAAGTCTTGCAGGTATACGACCAAGAATTATGATTATGTGCAATATGTAAGATTTATCAATGTAGAAAATATAGAAAAATTCAGAAACTTTGATGAAGATATGAAAGAGTATCAATATACCAGGACATTACTTCTGCTGGTAAAATATTTACTGCATGGAAAAGCAGAATATAAATTAAGTACATAAATTCACCTGTAAATAAGGCTACAAACAGCCTACATCATAAAGATAAATACCATACTGTGAAGCTTGGAAGTCAAGATCCCTGAAGCCTTGCATAGTATCTTTAAAAACCAGAAATAGCCAGATCAGGATGCCATAAATACTTCCTAATATTCCATGGCAGGGAAAAAATCAAAAGTTTGAAGGAATTCATTTTATTTTACACAAATCTGTTTATACTTGTGGAGGCGGTGAAGACAAAAATGTTAACTGAATTCAAGAAAGCATAAGATAAGAATTCTTAGAAGCAAATATGCTTTTATGTTTTCAATATTCTCTTTATATCTATATTTAAAGTATAATCCTTTGAATATGTTTTAATAGATAGTTAACTCACTATTCTTCTATTATAACTCCCAGAAAACCCAAAAAGGAAATATCAGCTTCACTTCTACACTCAAATTAGGGAAGCCTAGTTCAAAATTTCTGAGGGCCAGACAAACCAAGAATTTGCTAGACACAAAACAGAAATACCCCTCATACAGCTAGCCCTTAGTATCAACTATTATTGTGCTTTCTGAGGTTTACAAATGCATAGCTCATTACATACTGAACTCTTAGCAACTTCAATCTTCTGTTCTAAACGTTATCCATTCAGAGGCCACAAAAATTAACACACGACACTAATAAGCTTTTGTACTCGTTACCATGGAGAAGTTCATGCAGACATCCAAATGTGTGAAGTACAGTATCCTGGGTTATGTAAAGCAGGATAATAGCCATCATCAGAGCCCACCATCTGGTCCATGTATTAACAAGCTATGGACCAAGAACACTTAGGAATTCTGGAAGCAAAGATGAATGTGAAGTATTAACATACAACAAATAGGCCAGTCACAAGCATAACAGATTTCAAGCAGACTACACTGACCCACAATATAAAATTTCTCTAGAGTTTACTTCATAAAATCTGGTGCCATGCTTTCTAGCTGCTGAACAGATCATCCTGAGCACAAAGCCTTTCTACCGAACAAAATGTAAAAAAAGAACGGAATTTAATAAATTGCAGAAAGAGCTGTCTCCCCTGCACTGACTAATAACCACTATAACACTTCTAAGCTGCATTCAATCCTTCTGCATGAAATAACGACTTCTTGAGCTATCCATCATCATCTTGGGAAGCGAGGGAAAAGAGAAAATTATGACCGAGAATAAAAGACAGCGTCTTCTGCAACCTGCTGGTGACCTGGAAAGTGCAATTTTCTTCCCGACGCTTTCTACCTGCTCCGCACAAGTCCCAGATCGCACATGAAGCCCGACTCAGTGCTGCAGCAGCAGGGTCAGGCGAGGATTGCAGGGGAGAGACAACAGCCATGGCAGCCTCGAAACTCCCTTCCCATCACCCTCACAGCACCGGCAGCCCAGCGATCCTGCCACGATTCACCCCGGTTACGATTTTAAAAGAAAAATTTGTCTTTCCCGTTTTGCCGTTTCCAGTCAAAGAAAGCAAATCGCAAACAAGGAAAAAAAAAAAAAGAAAAAGACAAAATGCCACCCCAACAACAACAGAGCAGCGTGAGACCCAGGAGTCATCGCCTCCGCCTCCCACCCCCAATACAACATAATGAATTCAGGGCAGGCAGGCAGGCAGTGATTTAATTCTTCGTCCATTATCTTTGGCATGAGTTTTGACAACTAAAAACATTTACACCTGTGAACAAAACCAAATAAATATATAAACGGAACGTGTCACAACACGCAATAACCAGCGGTAAACTAGGTCCAGACTAGCCGGCAGACGACGCAATTCATTTTCTGCACATCCGGATATTTAATTTCTTAAACAGACAGACAGCTCCACACACACACACACACATATATATATATGCATACATACCCCCATCTTTTCACCTTACTTATAACAAGTGTATTGATTACTGATTTATTGCCTCTATTGATGTTTTTTATTTTTAAAAATCCTGACCCTCTCGATCTCAAGACGCATTAAAAAAAATTACAAACCTTAGCTGCCAGGATCTGAGGAGAAGCTGTGGCAGAAGGTGCTGCTGCCTGCTGCTATTACCTAAACAGACGCCATTTTGTTACAATGTTGTAGTTTACATGAATCCGACATGACACTGATTACAACCCAATGGAGTCTCATTAAACCTTACCTACAAAAAATCACTCCCTCCCCTCTCCGCTGCCTATTCGTTCACATTCCGGAACCGCGAGTCTCGACTGGACGCTGTCCCCTTCCGTCATTCATAGTGTGCCGCCGTATAAAAGATTTCATTGGAGAAGATTGCTGTCAATTAAGTGGGTATCGGAGCCTCCCTTGCTTCTATTTGTCCTCCAATCAGTGAGCAAGCTCAGACTAGTTCTGAGGAGTGATTGGAGGCGACGGCTCTCAGTCACGGCCAACAGGGAGTGTTGTGGTTGCGTCTCTGCCTGTTTTGGGACCTGCGGGCCGGCAGTCTCTTTCTCCAGCTCCTGTGATTAACTTGGGCACGCCGTAGCTTACGGATGACCGCCCCTCCCACCCTTGACCACATGACAGCCGAGTAAGATAAACCATGATATCCTTTATTGAGTGGAAGAAACGGCCACAGCCAAAAATAACATTACTACAATATTAATATCCACTAATATTGCAGCAGTTTAAACACAATTGGCATTACCTCTAGCCAATGCCCTCACCAGTAAACTTCCTTGTTTTTCCCCGTGGCTACTGCCGCTCCGTGCAGTATTCTGCCGCCTCCTCCCACCCCTGGCTTTGCGGGCCGCAGTTCTTGCTTATGCCAGGCCTTCATTGGGCCACCCCCAGACCGGCCATTATCTCGGTCTCCGCCATGCTTAGTTGTATCCATGTCCCCGCTTTCCCCCCATGCAAAGTCCTTCACCAAAACTTCCCCCCTATGCAGAGACACATCTCCTTATGCTCCGCTCCGGTGAGAGCCCCTGCTGCTCCCTTTGTTATGGCTGTGACGACTTATCCCCCCCAATCCCAGCGCCCCCTAGCGCCGTGGGGTGGAGGGAGGGTTGCTCTGGATTCCAGGCTGCAAATGTGCTCCCCCCACCCCGCACTACCTCCAAGTACCTGAGCTCCGAGACGCCGCCTTCTTTGTCTCATTGGTTCCTGCTCCGTTTTGCACTGGGCCCACTAATCCTATTGCCCGCAACTTTCCCCACCTAGCCCCGCACACCCTTGGGCTGTGCCCCCCACCCCCTCCCCTTGTCTACAGCAGGGCTGCCCAGTTATAGGGCCCTTGCCTCAAGAGGCAGAGCCTCCTTAACTTGGGCACGCCGTAGCTTACGGATGACCGCCCCTCCCACCCTTGACCACATGACAGCAGAGTATGGTAAACCATGATATCTTTTATTGAGTGGAAGAAACGGCCACAGCCAAAAATAGCATTATAACATTATTACAATATTAATATCCACTAACATTGCAGCAGTTTAAACACAATTGGCATTACCTCTAGCCAATGCCCTCACCGGTAAACTTCCTTGTTTTTCCCCACCCCTCTGCTTTTGGAGACGGCAGCCCTCCATCCTTCCGCTCCGCGAAGGTGGTAAACCATTGGCACCCCGCTCCGTGAATGCCAATCCGCCTTCCGCTCCGTGAAGGGGAACACCCGCCACTGGCACCCCGCTCCGTGAACGCCGCCGTGGCTACTGCCGCTCCGTGCAGTATTCTGCCGCCTCCTCCCACCCCTGGCTTTGCGGGCCGCAGTTCTTGCTTATGCCAGGCCTTCATTGGGCCACCCCCAGACCGGCCATTATCTCGGTCTCCGCCATGCTTAGTTGTATCCATGTCCCCGCTTTCCCCCCATGCAAAGTCCTTCACCAAAAAATTTCCCCCCTATGCAGCGACACATCTCCTTATGCTCCGCTCCGGTGAGGGCCCCTGCCAAAGTAGGAAACAGTAAAACCTTATTTGTTTCCTACCCCCACTAATTAACTAAAGCTGCTGTGGCCGTTTGCAGAGCGAGAATGAAGATATCTACCCCCACATCTGATAAGTGCACCCCGTCTGTTCTATACATGCCTGGGCATGTGTGAGAAATATCCTCATGTGTAATGACGTAGCCCCCTATTGCCCTCAACCAGGTCCCCACTTCTTTGTTTAATTTGCGCCTGCTTTTTTTTTTTTTTTATGGCTTTATGCGACCTCGCGTCCCGCCATACCAATCGGGGGATAATATGGGACCACACCAATCCCACGTCTGGCCATATAGCCTTAATTGCAGTCAAGTCCTTCTTGATAGTGTGATGGCTCACCGTCCGTGAGGCCTCGGGCGCCGCTCTTCTGTCTTCCGTCCTGAGTCGCCACCAGCTGCCAAGGTCCCTGGAGTTCTACAGGCTCACGTAACTCCCCGGGTCCGTGCCTCCGCTGGCCCTGGTTTTGCTGGGCTCCTAAGTTCCCTTCGAGCAGGGTGGGGGTAAGCAGCCCCCCCAATCCCCCAAAGACAACACAAAGAGCGCTAGTTCCTTCCAAGCAGTTTATAAAGTAACAACTGGATACATTTACATGAGGGTTCTCCCCTCCCCCTCCAGCCCTCTTACAAGCAGTGCTATTACAGAGTAACCTTTTACCCCAGGCTCAGCGCTATTACAAGACCCAACACCGCAACCGGCCCCTTTAGAGCCCTCCTCCCGGGCTTCCCCTTTAGGCTAATGAGTATACTTTACCCCACATAGGTTACGCAGTATCCATATATGAACTGGAGGACTCCTCTCCCCCTGAACCTACCTCCATCTCTTCCCCTTCTGACTCTGAAGAGCTGGGTTTTTGTGGCCAGTCCCACCAAGGGGGCACACCCTCTTCCACCACCTCCATGGACTCATCTGTGTCTGCCTCATTAACGTCTATGCCTGACACCTGTTCGCCTTCAGGCTTTCCTCCCCTGTCTGGTGGTGTTTCAGGGAAGCTGGGATTCGTAGTTCTTCTCTTCCCCTGCGCCCCCTGCTGTCTGGCTCTGGTACTCTTGTTGCTCTTATGGTAGCTTGTCAGCTCCTGCCTGCGGCCGGGCTGCGCTACATCACAATAGATATTATTAGGTCAATGTTCTTGACTGCGACCAAATCGTTACCTCCCAAATGAAAGATGATAATATCAGGCCGTGGTAATTGCCTGGCGTATTGGAGGATGCAAGGCATTAGTTGGACCCACCTCATCCCTCAGTTGCCCAGCCAGAATATGCTGGCCTTGCTACGCGGTATGCCCATCTGATCGCTGGAGGTCTTTTTCTTGTTTCTAATGTGCGCCCAATAAATGTAGGAGTGCCCCATGATCCATATCACTTTCGCGCTCCCAGCTGAGGAGTCTATGATAGATAAAATAAAACGGTTATGGGGAACATGATGTTAAATATATGCCGTTTATATTTCCAAGTGAAACTGTTCATTGGGCCGTATGTTTAATTTGAATTTACCGGATTTCCACCGCCCTACCGCTTTAATTTGATCTTCGTTTAAACCGCTGCTGCAGGCAAAGGATGCTGCACCTATTCGGAATGAATGTGTGTGATAATCGCCCGCGTCTTCCCCTATTTTTTCCAATCCTTTGCGCAGTATACTGATGAACTGGTAACGCGATAGCGCATTGCCATCTTTGTATTTTAGTAAGGGCCCCCCCCCCGGCGGGCGTACTTTGAGGTATTCTCTTGCGGCCCTTACGGGGCATATCTCCCCCATATGAGCGGGGTATAACGTAATACAACGACCTACTGCCCGTTGGTCATTCTTTGCTCGCCTAATAAAGATCTGTACTGCCTCCTTAACCATCCTTATGTTTTCTATCGGGAGACCCCCATCCGATGCCCTGGTGGTAACCTTTGCCCTCGGGATCAACTCACTGTTTCTAAATGCCCCAAAGAACAATAGTGAAAAAGCCACAGTCCATAGCTTAACCTCATAATTGTCCCAAACTAGGCTGGGGAGCTCTTTTACCAGTGCTTGAAGCAGCATCGGTGTGATAGGCTTTCTGGTGTCCCCTCTAACTGGTGCTTGTCGCCGCCAACCCTCTAATATCTTTTTAATGAGAAAAGAGTTGCTAATGGTGCCTATACCCCATAGTTTGGAGACGAAAACAATAGCAGCTACGTGTTGCCCTGCCTGTGCTCTGGATACACCTGAGTTCTTGAGGTGGAGTAAGAACTCTGCTACATTTCTCTCTGTCATTGTTCCCTGAACTTGCATGTTTTTTGTTTGGCAAAATTGTTGGAACAAGCTCCATCCGCGTGAATATGCTCTCCAAGTACTCTCTGCCAGAGCCGATCTCAATATGGAGCCGATCCCGGGCACCCTAATTCCCAAATCCAAGGAGGGATGCGATATGGCTGATGCTCTGCTTCCGGGGCCAGGAATCTGAAACGAGACCACTGACAACGAGACAATGCGTCAGCGATGCAGTTAACCTCCCTCGGTACGTACTTAGCCTTAAAGACCAGGTTAATGCACAGGCAGAGCAGTACTAAATCCCGCAATAGCCTAATGACCCTGGGGGAGTGAGCGGTGAGCGAATTTATAGCCTGAACAACCGCCATGTTGTCTGCTCAAAAAACCACTCTTCTATTGTGGAAACGTGATTTCCACATGTGTATTGATGCAACAATGGGGAACAATTCAAGAAAAGTGATGTCTCTGAGCACACCCTTGGCTTCCCACTGGACTGGCCATCGTTCCGCACACCATTTGCCGGCCAGATAGGCCCCAAATCCCACACTCCCCGCTGCGGTGTAGAGTTGCAACTCCCTATTGGTCATGAGTGGGTCCCTCCATTATATTCCCCCAGGAATGTTTTCCATACTATGAGGTCCTCCCTGAGCTCCTTGGTGATTCTAATGAAATGATGGCTCTTGTGAATACCAGCTGTGGCTTGGGACAGTCTTCTAATGAAGGGGCGACCCATGGGCATGATCTTGCAAGCGAAGTTAAGATGACCAATGAGTGACTGCATTTGTTTTAGCGTGATTTTGCGTGAGTGTTCAGTAATAGATATGTTGGCGCGTAACGCTTCTAGCTTTGCGGGTGGTAGGCGTGTGACCATTTGCAGAGTATCAATTTTGATACCGAGAAATGACAATTTTTGTGACGGTCCTTCTGATTTGTGCTTGGCTAGTGAAATACCTAATTCATCCGCTTTCCGGGTGAATGCTTCGAGGGCTTGCGCACAGGCCTGTGTGTCCCTATGGCCGGTAAACAAAAAAATCATCCAAATAGTGTATGATTTTTCCTTTCCCGATGTCCTGCTCTACCGCCCATTGCACAAATGTGCTAAACCTCTCGAAGTAGGCACAAGATATAGAGCAGCCCATCGGAAGGCATTTATCAAAGTAATATTTACCTCGGAATTGAAACCCTAACAGATGGAAGCAGCTTGGATGTATGGGAAGCAAGCGGAAGGCTGATTCAATGTCGGCTTTTGCCAACCATGCGCCTTGTCCCCAATGCCTCACCATGTCTAATGCCTGATCGAATGAGGCATAGGCAACCGAGCATGCGTCGGGGTCCAAGTAATCATTCACTGAACCCCCCTCTGGGAAGGATAAGTGGTGGATCATTCGGAATTCCCCTGGCTCTTTTTTGGGAACCACACCAAGAGGGGAAATCCTAAAATGGGGTAGCGGTTTGTCATTGAATGGGCCTTCCACCCTACCCATGTCGCTTTCTTTTTTAATCTTTAGTGCTATGACCTCTTCATTTTTCCTTGCAGATAACAGATTCTTAGCCTCTGTGGCGGTTTCTGGCCCCATGAAAGGTATGCGGAAGCCTTGGGAAAACCCTTCGTATAGCCATCTTGCCTCCTGGGGCTGATAACCCATTAAACCGACCTGTAAGCTATGTATGTTAATGGGGGTCGGTGCTCTGATGAGTTTAATGGTGCTCTGTATGTGGGATGGTACCGCCCCTTGTGCATTTTGTCTGAGGGTGGCCTGCACCGCATCCCATACAGGCGTGCCTGAATTTGCAGGCAGCAGCGAATCTGCAAAAACCAGAGTTGAACAGCCGACAGATGGGAGCCCCCCCGCCCCTGAATCTAGTGGCTTGACCAAACTTTTGCCCTTGACGAAAGGGCTGACCTTGGCGAAATGGGAATCTACCAGGAAAAGTGTGTTGGCGAGGTGTTAACCATGTATTCGGATGGTATGCATTACCAGCGAAGCCAGGGATGACCTCCTGCGCCGGTCTGTAAGGTGTGATTTTTGAGAGCCAGAGATCAATATCTTTGCGATCCCAGTCTAAACTGGGGTTCACAGCCATATTCCTTCTGAACTGCTCATCATACTCTAACCAAGCCGTACCGCCATAAGTGCGATAAGCACCGCAAATAACGTCTTGGTAAGCGAATAAAGAACACTTTTCAGGGTATTTCTGGCCTATAATGGTTGACAGAATTCTAAAACCTGCTGACCAATTTGCTAGCGTTCTAGCGATGAAGGGTTTGTCCCTAGCTGATAGTTTGCACGCTTCGTGGCATTTGGGATCGGAACCCTCCCCCTCTTTCCTGAGCAACTCGAATATATCAACATATTCACTGCGCCATATTTTCTCTTTTATTGCTTCTGACACATGCGCAGTTAGTGAGCCAACGGTACATATGTTTTGTGAAGCGTTATTGATGTTCATGGCTGCATGATGCCCATTTGTCCCTACCTGACACACAGTTGTTCCAACGGCTGTAGCTGTGGCTGGGGTTTGTGGCACAGGTAAAGTTTCCCCCATGTGTCGTCCTGACTGCCCTGTTTCCTGAGTAACAGGGTTTTGTGGTGGTCTTGTGTTAGAATTACCCTGCCCGTGCCAGGTATCAAAAATTGCTTTCATAGCAGCGAAAATATCATTAGGAGCGCCTTGTGGCCCCAGCCACACTTCGCTGCCCTTCGTGTTGGGGGAACCTGCGCATTAGCCTGGCCCAGGTTTAGATCAGGGTACTCACAGTTCTGTCCTTCTTGCGGGTGCCCGTGTTGCCCGACAGCTGTCTGGTCACGTGATGGTGGATGGGCGCTGCCCGCTGAACCTTGCTGTGGACAGATGAGCACTGAGCCATACTGCAGGGGGGACGGGCTGTCGGTAGGCGTTAACGCAGCCAGCATTGACTTCACCCTGTCCGTGCCATGGACAGCAGCCGCTGCCAAGGTTTGGTCCATGAGCCGCCGTAGCTCTCCTTCGGTTCCCATGCTGTAGCTCGTTTGTGGCGGTGCTGCCTGTGTCGGTGCTGCAGGGGTCGGTGCCGGTGCTGCAGGGGTGGTGCCCCGTGGAGGGGGCTGCTCCGGAACATAGCAGCCCAAATGGCTGATGCTATGTGGTTGTCGTCTGTTAATTTTCTCTTCTTATTCCTCTGTGTCTTATTCTTTTGTCGACCTCTGGCATTGCCGTGAAGTTTTCTTGCAGTTTTCTTGGCTTCCGCCGTGCTCGCTTGGCTGGAGCCTGAGCCTGGTCCGGCATAAGTGTGGACGGGCCGGAAGCCATAGGAAACTGATTGGTAGACATGCTGTGTAGACATATAAATTGGTTAGATCCCAAACTGGACGGGAATAGGATGGGGGTGGCCGGACTCCGTGGGGAGGCGGGAGTGCTGGCGCATGGGGGGGGGGCATGGGGAGTAAAAGAAAAGTAATAGTAAAAGAAAATCCTGAAAGTCCATGTGCTGACCTCCCAAAATGGCCGCTGCCATGTGCTGACCTCCCAAAATGGCCGCTGCCATGTGCTGACCTCCCAAAATGGCCGCTGCCATGTGCTGACCTCTGCTGGCAAGCCCTTACAATAAGAACCACAATACCATGCTAAGATGTAAGCTGACCTTTCATTAATATTTTAATTTACTTTGTATAGAGCTGCATAGCGCAGCCTAAATCATATCTATCAAGCTGAGGGTCCTGTACCCCTTATAATTCAGTATAAACGTGCACATGGGACAGCTGTCCCTTTACATGGTAACCGAATACTAAATATCCCCTTTAGGATTAATATAAAAAACATCCTGTTAACCTGGCTGAGCACTCAGATGCCGTACCGCTGTCCCATAGACATATCATCAGAATTCCCAACTACGGGATGCTGGCTACTTTTTAATTGTTAGATTACTTAGGTATAACAAAGCACATCCACAGGTTGTTGAGGTAGCATGGTAGACATGAAGCCTGCCCACTTCCTAGCAATTTAGAGAGCGAGGGGTAAAGCAATACATAGAAAATGTCGATTTTAAAGTAAAGCAAGCCTACAAGACCAGTGCTCTAACCACTGAGCTACCAAGCCTGCTACTGCCAGCCATGTGCTCTAACCACCTATGCATTCACCATGTGCAGACCCCTTCAATGGCATTTCTTAAAAGGCTACAAGTGAAAGATAACCAGCCCTGCACTCGCTGCCCTTTCAATAAATACAGCAACCAGTAATGCAGAGCAAGCATTGTGCTGAAAGCCAGCCATGAGTTCATAAAATATATATATAATAACAGGTAAAGTGTGGCCATGTGCCCATGGCGTTTCAGTAAATATATAATAGTTAAAATAAATATAACCAGCCATGTGCTAAGGCATTTCCTTAAATAAAATAACATTCCAGGCAGAAGCAGCCATGCATTCAAAACCTTTTCATTAAATAAAGTACTGGTAATGCAGAGCCAGCTCAATGCAAAAGGGGGGAGGGGGGGGGGTGAGCATACCTTCCCGACCTTAGCAGCACAAATTACCATTAATATTCTCAACATTTTGCCTATAAGCCACAAAATCTTTGTACTTTACCCAATGATGTAATCAAAGAAATCGTTCCTGCTCCTTTAGCTGATCTGCTCCTCTTACAGCACAGCCGTGCTGGAGGCAAAGTGAAAGTAAAAGCAAAACTGTTGTAGCACAGCCCTGCTGAGGTCAGCCTGTTGCTCTGGATTCCAGGCTGCAAATGTGCTCCCCCCACCCTACCTCCAAGTACCTGAGCTCCCAGACGCCGCCTTCTTTGTCTCATTGGCTCCTGCTCCGTTTTGCACTGGGCCCACTAATCCTATTGTCCGCAACTTTCCCCACCTAGCCCCGCACACCCTTGGGCTGTGTCCCCCACCCCCTCCCCTTGTCTACAGCACAGCTGCCCAGTTATAGGGCCCTTGCCTCAAGAGGCAGAGCCTCCTTAATTGTTACAAGGTAATAAGAAAGTGGCCGTTGCAGGAGAAGTCTGTGATAGAACTACACTGTTCCAAATGAACAGATCTCTCAATCTACTAAACACATCTCGCAGGTACAGCATCATATAAAGGGCCATCATAACATAGTAATGACGGCAGAAAAAGACTAACGGTGCACCTAGTCTGCCAAGCAATTTGCTGATAGTAGTAATTGCCGCTCTGTGCAGATTACCCCCATGCGATCTGTTAACGATAGTAACTGCAGCTCCGTGCAGGTGTTGGGTATAAAAGTCACCAATAACATGCTGTAGGTTGATACAATGTTTTGTGTTTTTGACCAAAAAAATATAAAAAATAAAACATGCTAGAGAGCAGCTGATAAAAACATTAGCCTATCCATTCTTTCCAGTTATTCCAGTCCACACTGGTAACCATATATTTTGCCTGCCAGCTACAGAGAAGCATTATATTTTTTTAAGGTATCACTCCTCATTCAAGTCAGTTTATCTTGTCTTCCATTTTCATCTCTAAGATAAGCATTCAGGTTCCCATACTTAGAGGCAGATGAATTAAAAGGTTTTTTTTCCCATTTTGGGGCTATGGAGAAAAATGCTTAATACATCTAGCCCTTAATCCAACAGCCAGCTTCAGCTCCCCTTGTCTGGCCACCAAATTTCAAACTAATCTAAATAGTTACCAACCCTAGGGGCTGATGCAATAAATTTGCATAGAAAGCGAAAGCCATCCGCAGATTAGGAAAGCCAACGCCGGGGATTCAGGAAACGGATGCTTGTTAGTTGAGCATCCATTTCCTGCACCCGACTGTCAAGTGCTTTTTTTTTTTTTTTTAGACTTGTTTCTTTAAAGTTTTCCTCCTACTTAATATCGCAACGATATTAAGTAGCAGGAAATACAGAAAAACTGTTTTTTCTGCTTTTCTGTACTTGTTTTAAATGCGCTCAGCTATTAACGCTTGCTCCAGGCATTGCCATTGGCAGATAGGAAGTCTGTTGTTTCCAACTTACCTAACATATGTCCTGTAGTGGCACTAGTCAGTGAAACAGAAATGACGGCAGAAAAGGACCAAATGGTCCATCCAGTCTGCCCAGCAAGCTTCTTAAGGTAGTAACCATCGCTCCATGTAGTTATTCCCAAGCCTTATGATATCCCATAAAAATTACAGCTAGCAACATTTTTTACTGGGTGATGAGCTTTCTTGAAAATTCAGACAGTGATGCTTGCCATGGAAGTTGGGGCCCTTGGTTGTCGTCTGAATCCAATTCCTATTTCTCCCCTTCAGTCTAAGCGAGGAGTAATGTTGCAGTTGCATTAAAAACATCAAGGCGCCTTCTGCTAAGGGTAGTAATCGCCGCACTACCCCCCTGCATGCTTTTATCATTTCTGTCCTCTAGCCTTTAGAGATCCACAGCGTTTATCCCATGCCCCTTTGAATTCTTTGGCTGTTTTGATCTTCACCACCTCCTCCGTAAGGGCATTACAGTCATCCACCACCCTATCCATGAAGAAATATTTCCTGACATTGGTTCTGAGTCGTCCCACCTGGAGTTCTGTTTTCTTTCCAAACAGAAAAGGTTTGAAATTCGTACATCATTAAAACCTTTCAGGTACCTGAAGGTTTGTATCATATCTCCCCTGCACCTCCTCTCTTCCAGGGCAAACATATTCAAATTCTTCAGCCTTTCCTCATAAGTCTTCCAATACAGACCCCGCATCATTTTGGCTACCCTTCTCTGGACCACCTCAGTCCTGTCTCTGTCCTTTTTTAGATATTGTGTCCAGAAATGAACACAGTACTCCAGGTGAGGCTCACTAAAGACCTGTACAAGGGCATTATCACCTCCCTTTTCTTACTGGTATTTCTCTCTCTATGCAGCCCAGCATTCTTCTGGCTTTATCTATTGCTTTACCACATTGCTTCACTACCTTCAGATCGCCAGACACTATAACGCCAAGATCCCTCTCTTGGTCCGTGCACATCAGTCTTTCACGCCCCATCACATACAGCTCTTGGGTTACTGCATCCCAGATGCATGACTCTGCACTTTTTGGCACTGAATCCCAGCTGCCAAATCTTTGACCACCGTTCAAGCTTTCTTAAATCACTTTTCATTCTCTCTACTCCAGGAGTGCTCACTCTGTTGCAAATCATAGTATCATCCGCAAATAGACAAACTACCTTTTATCCCTTCCGCAATGTCACAAACATATTGAACAAAGCAAGTCCAAAAACTGATCCTTGTGGCACTCCATTTAACACCGTTCTCTCTTCAGAATAGGTTCCATTTACCATTACACTCTGTCTCCTATCAGTCAACCACTTTGTAATCCATTCCGCCACCTTTGCGCCCATTCCTAAGTGTTTCATTTTATTCAAGCCCCCTATGTGGAACCTTGTCAAAAGCTTTGCTGAAATCCAAGTAAACTACATCAAGCACAGTTCCTTGATCCAATTATCTAGTCACCCAGTCAAAAAAATCAATCAGATTTGTCTGACAGATCTTCCTTCTGGTGAATCCATGCTGCCTTGGGTCCATGAACTTACTAAATTGTAGATAGTTCACTATCCTTTCTTTCAGCAGAGTCCGCCATTAATTTTCCCTCCACCGATGTGATGCTAACCAGCCTGTAGTTTCTAGCCTCTTCTCTGCTCCCACTCTTGTGAAATGGGACCACAACCGCTCTTCTCCAAACCCATGGCACCATTCCCATTTCCAGGAATCTATTGAACAGGTCTTTTAGCGGAGCCGCCAAGACATCTGTGAGTTAAGAACATAAGAAATTGCCATGCTGGGTCAGACCAAGGGTCCATCAAGTCCAGCCTCCTGTTCCCAACAGAGGCCAAACCAGGCCACAAGAACCTGGCAATTACCCAAACACTAAGAAGATCCCATTCTACTGATGCAATTATTAGCAGTGGCTATTCCCTAAGTCAACTTGATTAATAGCAGTTAATGGACTTCTCCTCTAAGAACTTATCCAAACCTTTTTTGAACCCAGCTACACTAATTGCACTAACCACATCCTCTGGCAACAAATTCCAGAGCTTTATTGTGCATTGAGTGAAAAAGAATTTTCTCCAATTAGTCTTAAATGTGCTACTTGCTAACTTCATGGAATGCCCCCTAGTCCTCCTATTATTCGAAAGTGTAAATAACCGAATCACATCTACTCGTTCAAGACCTCTCATGATCTTAAAGACCTCTATCATATCCCCCCTCAGCTGTCTCTTCTCCAAGTTGAACAGCCCTAACCTCTTCAGCCTTTCCTCATAGGGGAGCTGTTCCATCCCCTTTATCATTTTGATTGCCCTTCTCTGTACTTTCTCCATCGTAACTATTTTTTGAGATGCGGCGACCAGAATTGTATACAGTATTCAAGGTGCGGTCTTACCATGGAGCAATATAGAGGCATTATGACATTTTCTGTTTTATTAACCATTCCCTTCCTAATAATTCCTAACATTCTGTTTGCTTTTTTGACTGCTGCAGTACACTGAGCCGACGATTTTAAAGTATTATCCACTATGATGCCTAGATCTTTTTCCTGGGTGGTAGCTCCTATATGGAACCTAACATCATGTAACTACAGCAAGGGTTATTTTTCCCTATATGCAAGACCTTGCACTTGTCCACATTAAATTTCATCTGCCATTTGGATACCCAATCTTCCAGTCTTGTAAGGTCCTCCTGTAATGTATCACAGACCGCTTGCGATTTAACTACTCTGAATAATTTTGTATCATCCGCAAATTTGATAACCTCACTCGTCGTATTCCTTTCCAGATCATGTATATATATATTGAAAAGCACTGGTCCAAGTACAGATCCCTGAGGCACTCCACTGTTTACCCTTTTCCACTGAGAAAATTGACCATTTAATCCTATGCTCTGTTTCCTGTCTTTTAACCAGTTTGTAATCCACGAAAGGACATTGCCTCCTATCCCATGACTTTTTAGTTTTCTTAGAAGCCTCTCATGAGGGACTTTGTCAAACGCCTTCTGAAAATCCAAATACACTACATCCACCAGTTCACCTTTATCCACATGTTTATTAACCCCTTCAAAAAAATGAAGCAGATTTGTTAGGCAAGACTTCCCTTGAGTAAATCCATATTGACTGTGTTCCATTAAACCATGTCTTTCTTTCTTTTTTTTTTTTTTTTTTAATTGCATTTTCACCATTTACACAAATAAACCATTGTGATTGAAATGAAGGTTACATATTGATAAAAACTTTTAAAGAAAAATACAAAGCAATAATCAGCAATAACCATCCATATGTTAAGAAATATTGGGAGGATGGATAGAAAACTCTAAGGAGCGTAAACTTCAAGGTTAACATGAAAACAGAAATTTAACGGTGGCCAATACCCAGCCTATACATTCCTATTGCACCCATTGCCATTTCCTATGTTGCAGTTAGTTGGTGAGAATCAATAAAGAAACGGAGTTGCAAGGGTTAAAAAAAAACATACACGGAGTCCAAATACTTGACTACGCATTTGCAAGGATAACGAAGGGTAAACTGTGAACAAATAGGGGCGGATTTTCAGAGCCCTGCTCGCGTAAATCCACCCAAAACCGGGCGGATTTACGCGAGCAGGGCCCTGCGCGCCGGTAAGCCTATTTTACATAGGCCTACCGGCGCGCGCAGACCCCGGGACTCGCGTACGTCCCGGGGTTTTCGGAGGGGGGGCGGGTCGGGGGCGTGTCGGGGGGGGGGCGGGCCCCGGTCGTCGCGGCGTTTCGGGGGCGTGTCGGCAGCGTTTTGGGGGCGGGTACGGGGGCGTGGCTACGGCCCGGGGCGGTCCGGGGGCGTGGCCGCGCCCTCCGTACCCGCCCCCAGGTCGCGGCCCGGCGCGCAGCAGGCCCGCTGGCGCGCGGGGATTTACGTCTCCCTCCGGGAGGCGTAAATCCCCCGACAAAGGTAAGGGGGGGGGGTGTAGACAGGGCCGGGTGGGTGGGTTAGGTAGGGGAAGGGAGGGTAAGGTGAGGGGAGGGCAAAGGAAAGTTCCCTCCGAGGCCGCTCCGATTTCGGAGCGGCCTTGGAGGGAACGGGGGGAGGCAGCGTGGCTCGGCGCGCGCAGGCTATACAAAATCGATAGCCTTGCGCGCGCCGATCCAGGATTTTAGTGGATACGCGCGGCTCCGCGCGTATCTACTAAAATCCAGCGTACTTTTGCTTGAGTCTGATGCGCAAGCAAAAGTAGGCTGATCGCGCTTCTTTTAAAATCTACCCCATAACCATCGCTTCTTCTCTCATTTGGATGAATTTTTTTCTCCTTTCTTGTGTTGGCCTCATAATATCAGGAAAAAGCCATAGTTTTAGGCCATAGAATAGTGCAGTCCTGTTACGAAAAAACATCCTCAGTACGTTGTTCTTTTCTGATAAGAAAGCGAAAGATACAAAAAGAGTTCCTCTTGTTGTAACTACATCCTCCACAGAGAGTTCCAGTACTTCTGAAATATTTAATTGAACTTGCTGTTCATGACTCTGCTGTTCATCTTTTTTTTTCATAGGTAAATAATATACTTTAGTTATCAAGGGCATTGCCTCCAAGGGAATTTTCAAAACAACATTTAAATATTTTTTAAACAATTCCAATGGTGTTATATGAGTAATGATTGGAAAGTTTAAAACTCTTATATTAACACTTCTAATCACGTTCTCAAGATTTTCTATCTTTTTGTCAGTTATAGTCTCTTTTTGTATTACATAATGTTGAAAAGTTTCCAAACTTTTAACTTTTTCTTCAATCTCCTGTATTTTCTGTTCTTGCTTTTTAACCCTTCTTTCACTTTCAGCACTACATTTATTCGTCTCCACACACATCCTGGATAGATTTATAATGGTGTTTTCAACTGCAGCTAACGCGTCCCAAATAGTGTCCATTGTCACAACTTCTGGCCTTACCAAAAAAGAAGTTAATTGTCTTAACTCACCAGCACTTGCGGCTCTAATGGCAGTTTCCCCTTCCTCATCCAGCGTCGGACTGGGTGGTGATGGTGATATACCCAGCAGCGGTTTTCCTTCGGGGGCTCTCTCTTCCTGGGCTCGAGGCCCTGCGAGATACCCCTGTAAACTGCCTGCGTTGTCCCGCGGCCTTCCATACGCTGCGGTGGGGAGGGAGTCTCGGGTGCCCCGGGACTTAGTGAGATTTCGTTAGCCTGAGACTGAGATGCACGCTCCTCATCTCTGCCCTTCGCGGCTATCGCTCCCGGGACTACTGGCGTGGGTGTTGAGGCGAAAAAGGCAGGAATAGTGGCTTGAATCGAGTCCCCAGAACCGGAAAGTGGCAGGCTCTCCCTGAGCCGAGCCTTACATTTCGTATGAGGCATAAACCATGTCTTTCTATATGCTCTACGATTTTGATCTTGAGAATAGTTTCCACTATTTTTCCCGGTACTGAAGTCAGGCTCACTGGTCTATAGTTACACGGATCGCCCCTGGAGTCTTTTTTAACTATTAGGGTTACATTGGCCACCCTCCAGTCTTCAGGTACAATGGATGATTTTAACGATAGGTTACAAATTTTAACTAATAGATCAGAAATTTTATTTTTGAGTTCCTTCAGTACCCTAGGATGCATACCATCCGGTCCAGGTGATTTGATACTCTTTATCAATCTAGCCTACTACATCTTCCAGGTTCACAGTGATTTCAGTTCGTCTGACTCATCACCCCTGAAAACCATCTCCGGAACTGGTATCTCCCCAACGTCCTCATTAGTAAACACTGAAGCAAAGAATTCATTTAGTCTTTCTGCAATGGCCTTATCTTCCCTAAGAGCCCCTTTAACCCCTCGGTATTCTAATGGTCCAACCGACTCCCTCACAGGTTTCTTGCTTCGGATATATTTTAAAAAGTTTTTATTAAGAGTTTTTGCCTCTATGGCCAACTTCATTTCAAATTCTTTCTTCGCCTGTCTTATCAATGTTTTATACTTAACTTGACAATGCTTATGTTTTATCCTATTTTCTTCAGATGGATCCTTCTTCCAATTTTTGAGGGATGTTTTTGTTTGCTAAAATAGCCTTTTTTTTTTTGGATAAAATAGCCTCTTTCACCTCACCTTTTAACCATGACGGTAATCGTTTTGCCTTCTTTCCACCTTTCTTTATGTGTGGAATACATATGGACTGTGCCTCTAGGATTGTATTTTTAAACAATGCCCAAGCCTGTTGAACACTTTTAACCTTTGCAGCTGCACCTTTCAGTTTTTTTCTAACTATTTTCTTCATTTTATCAAAGTTTCCCTTTTGAAAGTTTAGTGTTAGAGCTGCAGATTTACTTATTGACCCCCTTCCAGTTATTAGTTTAAATTTGATCATGTTATGATCACTGTTGCCAAGTGGCCCCACCACCGTTACCTCTCTCACCAAATCCTGCGTTCCACTAAGAATTAAATCTAAAATAGCTCCCTCTCTTGTTGGTTCCTGAACCAATTGCTCCATGAAGCAATCATTTATTACATCCAGGAACTTTGTCTCTAGCAAGTCCTGATGTTACATTTACCCAGTCAATATTGGGGTAATTGAAATCTTCCATTATTATTGCACTGCCAAATTGGTTTGCTTCCCTGATTTCTCTTAGCATTTCATCATCTGTCTGACCATCTTGTCCAGGTGGACGGTAGTATACTCCTATCACTATACTCTTACCCAACACACATGGAATTTCTACCTATATAGATTCTACTGAGCATTTAGTCTCTTGTATGATCTTTATCCTGTTAGACTCTATACCCTCCCGGACATAAAGTGCCACACCCCCACCAAGTTGATCCTTGCTATCATTGCGATTATAATTTGTACCCTGTTATAGCACTGTCCCATTGGTTATCCTCCTTCCACCAAGTCTCTGTGTTGCCAATTATGTCAATCTCATCATTTGCTGCTATACACTCTAACTCTCCCATCTTACTTCTTAGACTTCTGGCATTGGCATATGGACATTTCAAAGTGTGTTTTTTGTTTGTTTTAACAACCTGCTTTTCAGTTGTTTGGGAAAATTCGGAAATCATTAGCTTCGGTGATTTTTTACATATAGGCATATGGACTATGTTTGCTTTTAATGGAACCTCTCTGTTGGGATGCCCTAACTCTCCTGTTTCATTAGTATCCTTCAAGGATACATTTCTCTGAACCATGCACTGCTGAGTGACTGTCAGCTTTCCCCTTTGTTCTAGTTTAAAAGCTGCTCTATCTCCTTTGTGAAAGTTAGTGCCAGCAGCTTGGTTCCACTCTGGTTCAGGTGGAGCCCATCCTTTCGGAAAAGTCTCCCCTTTCCCCAAAAGTTTCCCCAGTTCCTTACAAAGCTGAATCCCTCTTCCGTGCACCTTTGTCTCATCCACGCATTGAAACTCTGTAGCTCTGCCTGCCTCTGGGAAGCTGAACGTGGAACAGGAAGCATTTCAGAGAATGCCACTCTGGCGGTTCTGGATTTCAGCTTCCTACCTAAAATCCTAAATTTGGCTTCCAGAACCTCTCTCCCACATTTTTCTATGTCATTGGTGCCCACATGTACCACGACAGCTGGCTCCTCCCCAGCACTGTCTATAATCCTATCTAGGTGATGCATGAGGTCTGCCACCTTCGCACCAGGCAGGCAAGTTACCAGGCGGTCCTCACGTCCACCAGCCACCCTGGTATCTACATTTATACAGTAAATAATATAATTCTTTATTTATTACCAGTTAAACTATTATTTTTATTTATTTTTCACTATGTTAAATTGTCATCCATTTATACTGTTCCATATGTTCTACGGTTCCATGTAAAGCTCCACTCTCTGTTGAGCAGTTCTTTGTTTTATGTAAACCGGAGTGATTTGTAGTCCCTACAAGAACTTCGGTATATAAAAATTAAAAATAAATAAATAAATAATAAATTTCTAATAATCGAATCACCAACAATGATGGCTGGCCTAACCCCTTCCCTCCTGGGCAGTAGCCCTGGGAGACTTGTCCTCAGTGCGAGAGGACGATACATCACCTGGAGAGCAGGTCCTTGCTACAGGATCAGCTCCTGCTACACCAGGGTGATGTTCTCCTACTGGGAGACCTTTCTGATCCAAGGCAGCACTGGGGCTGCCAGACTGATTTGGGACTTGGCTACTATGTCCCTGAAAGTCTCATCAATGTACCTCTCTGTCTCCCTCAGCTCCTCCAAGTCTGCTTCTCTAGCCTCCATAGATCGGACTTGTTCCCTGAGAGCCAGGAGCTCTTTGCACCGAGTGCACACATACAATCTCTCACCTGCAGGTAAAAAAATCATACATGTGACACTCAATGCAAAAGACTGGAAAGCCCCTCTCTTGCTTCTGGACTGCTGCCTTCATCTTAGTTTTATTGAGTTCCTAGTTAAGTTTAGGATACTAAGGACGTTGGAATGAGTACTTTAAATTTACAGGTGAATTTAGTAATTAATCAGCTAGTGTCCTACAAGGGGATGATTAAACTTTCAATAAGGGCTGGTACAATAGTATGATTTAGATAAGACCCTGATTGATTTTTAATGAGAAAGTGTCTTGTGCCCAAAAATCAAGGGTTGAGTGGGTGGGAAAGACAGACACTAGAATTAACTATCTCTGGCTTGCTTATTACCTCACACACACACAAACTCTAAATAATATATCCCTTAATTTCACCTTTCACCAAATTTTTATAAGCACAAAAATTTCAGAAAGCTTTACTTACCAATCCTCTTTAACCACCGTTAGATTAATCTTCACTCAGTTAATGGAAGGGTTTGAGATGCTGGGAGCAGTGTGCAGATGAACCTTCCGGTCCTCCTCTACTGCAAAGTGTGCGGGGCCTCTGGAAGCTGGGGCTGTGGAAGTCAATCCCTGGATCGCTTGCGGTGACCTCTGGACTCCTCTCCCAGGGGATGCTGGGAGCAGTATGCAGATGAGCTTTCCGGTCCTCCTCTACTGCAAAGGGTGCGGGGCCTCTGGAAGCTGGGGCCTGTAGTATCCTGAGATGTACCTCATCTGGCCTCCTTGACCTTGTCCACTTGCAGTTACCCTAGCTCTTCCTATACATTCTCTTCTGTAAAAGGAGTTCTGTCTACCCATTCCCATCTACGGTCTTGTCAGCCAGCAACGGTTCTTGTCCAGGGTCTTCTTTAGTGAACACAGAATTGAAATATTTGTTTAAAATTTCTGCTATTTCTTAATCTGTCTCTACACATTGCTCATTGTCACTTTTCAATTTAACTATACCACTTCGGGCCTTCCTTCTTTCTCTGATATATCTGAAAAATGTTTTGTCATCTCTCTTTACCTCTTTGGCAATCCTTTCTTCTGCCTGACGTTTTGCTTTCCTGATTTCTTTCTTCGTCTCCCTCAGTTTCACCAGGTAATTTTCCCTATGTTCCTTTTTTTTATCTTGTATATTTCCTAACACTGTTCTTTTTGCCTTTATTTTTTCTGCCACCTCCTTTGAGAGGAAATTGGTTTCATTTTCATTGTACTTTTGTTTACTTATCTAACATATAGTATTTTTGCCTTTATAGTAGCTCCTTTTAATTTGTCTTACTGTTGTTCCACCTCACTCATTTTCTCCCAGCCTTCTAGTTCTTCCTCCAGGTACATCCCCACTTTGTCAAAGTTCATATTTCTGAAATTCAAAACTTGGGTCTTTATGTGACTTCTCTGTATTTTATTTGCGATATCAAACCATAGTGTCTGATGATCAAGTGGGCACTTGTCTGGACATTCGAGACATTATCCACATAGTAAGCATCATCGTGGGTTCTAGTATCATTTGTTTGAGTAGATCCCCTTGAAGGGCATCCACTATCTCTCTTCTTGCAGATTCCACAGAAGGGATACTCCAATCCACATCCAACAGATTAAAATCTTTAACGATCAACACTTCTCCCTTCGTTCCCACCTTCTGGATGTCTTTCACCAGATCTCAATCCAGGTCTTTAGTTTGGTTTGGAGGCCTGTAGATCATGCCAATGTAAATGGAAGAACCATCGTCTAGTTTTAGGATATCCTATAATGCTTCTTCTCTACCCCACATTCCTTGCATTTCGGTTGAATTAATATGGTTTTTGACAAAATGCTACTCCTCCCCCTTTTCTGTCCTCTTTGTCCTTCCTTAACAAGTTTCAGCCTGGAAAAAAGAGAGTTAAGGAGGAATATGATAGAGGTCTATAAAATTATGAGTGGAATAGAATGGGTAAATATAAATCGGTTATTTACACTTTTAAAAAATACAAAGAGTATGGGACAGTACATGAAGTTAATAAGTAACATATTCAAAACAAATTGGAGAAACTTCTTTTTCATTCAGTACACAATTAAGCTCTGAAATTTATTGCTAGAGGATGTGATTTAGGCAGCATAGCTGGGTTTAAAACAAGATTGGACAAGTTCCTGGAGAAGTCAATACAGTCTAGTGTAGTATACTTGGTTTTCAGCAAGGCCTCTGACATGGTTCCACATAAAAGACTTATAAATTGTGTGCATTGCAGCCTGCAGCATTTCCCCTATAGAGAGCAAGCCAGCTAGCAAGCAGATAAGGGACTGGCGTGCTAAGGAAAAGGCAGGGGGTCTTGAGGCTGGAATATGGTTGGAGACCTGATGCTGAAGGAAGGGGGGGGGGGGGCATTCCTAAGGTAGACTGGGAAGGTATTGGGATCTGAGCTGGAGGGGTCCATGGCTGGAAACTGGCTGTAGGAGAGGGTCTGGTAATCTGAGGCTGACTGCTGGTTGTGGTCGGGGGGAGGTTTGTAGACTGGCTGGCTGTGGGAGGGAGTTAGGGCTGAAGGCAGAACGGCTGGTTGCTGTGCACAAGGGAAAGAGAGAGCCAGGGGATACTGGTGCTGGGCACTTTTGCTGATTTGGGGAAAGCAAAGTACCACAAAAAGAGATTAGGGTCAAGAGGTGTTAAATTGGAGTCACCAAGCTCCTGTTGTCGTTGTGGGTGGTGGGTGTGAGTGTTATGTAACAAAACACTATTCTCAAGAACAGTGGCAGGAACTCGGCAGCTCCAACATAACTCTCTCTACTCCTCACAGTATCGATGATGGGGCTTGTCTTAAGCTTAGGAGGAAATTTTTCTAGTTTTCATTGCATACATCACAGGTGGGCAAACTAATTCCCATGGGCCAGAATTGGGCCAGAAAAACAAGTTCTTTGGCCCTCAAAACTCTTCCCACTTTCTATTATATCTGGCCCACCAATGCTAGCTACCTCAACATCATGAGCCTGTCGTCGTACATCAGCATCGGTGGGACTCTTGATGATGTCAGCAGCTAAGGGCAAATTAGGGCAGTGACCCATCCAATCAAAACTTCCAGACAACAAATGAAGAGGCCTGCAGGATAGCCGCCGTAGATCCCATTCTGTTGTGGCCGAAGATGGAGAGGACCGCTGCAGATTCCTTGCGACAGCCGAAGAAGGGATCTGCAGCATGGTCACCGCAGATCCCATCCCTTGGCAGCCAAAGAAGGAGAGTGTTAAAATGTACTCCATCCCACAGGAGCCAAAGGAGGAGTCTGCAGAATGGCCACCATGTATCCCATCCCGTGGCAGCTGAAGAAGATGCCATGTGTGAGTATGTGAGCCTGTGTGTTGTATGTATGTATGTATGTGTGGGTGAGAGAGTGGCATCCTGTGTGTTGTATGTGTGTGTGTGTGTGTGTGTGTGTGTGAAATAAACAGAAAGAGAAAAAGAGACCCTGCTTGGTTTTGCTGAGAATTTTTTCCCAGAGACTCCTGGCACCGATGATGCCATATTAAGCTCATTTTTCTTTGTATTTTTCTGATTTACTTTTTTGAAGACCAGCTTTGGCACCCTCATGTTCAATTCCTCTGTGCCACTGCCAAGTAGGCCGCTACTGGAAAACATGATGGAAATCTCCATGGAGTACTTTGGCAGAATTAAGCTAGGTGCTATTGGTGTCTCACTCATGTTGTTATCTGATTTGTATTCCTTTCAATTGCTGCGTTTTGGGATTTACTTAGGAGAAGACTGACAAGAGAGAAAACAGGAAAAAAAGAGACCAGGATCAACCAATTAGAAAGATAAAAAAATCAGACAAGAAAAGTAAAAAAAAAAATTATTTTGCATTTTTGCATTTTGAGAATTTGCATTTCTTATATTTTTGTATTTTGCTTTTTCTTCAGTATTCCAGAGTTCACAGAGTCTGGTTTCTCTGGTTTTCTATTTTAGTTTTGTTTGCATGTTTCTATTTCCAATTTGTAGTCCCTTATTTCTGTATTAGATAAGGATTGGTCTGTGTTCTGCCTATATGTGACTGAGGTGTGTAAGCTTCGGAAGGATGTGTAAATACTGGTTGAGCGAAGGACAGCTGAGGATAGGGGTAAATGCGGCATATTCCGGTACCTCAGGAATTTTGTCTTCGGTTCAGTGTTCTTGTAAGTGATGTTGCAGAAGGGCTGGTAGGAAAAGGGTTTTGTTTTTGGGGTTTTTTTTCCCCAGCTGATACGAAGATCTGCAACAGGGTGGATGCTGCTGATTTGAGAGAGGGAAAAAATGAGTGCTGTAAGAGAGCTTGAAACTTGATTAAGGGTTTTGCTATCAAGATTTAAGGCCTTAAAATCTAGAGGAATTTCTGCACGGAAATCGAAGAGTAGTACCTGAGAATGGTATTGATGTGCATCAGTCAGGAGTGAGATCTCGGGATGATCATATCTGATGATCTCAAGCTATCTAAGCAGTGCGCCAGGGCAGGAGCAAGAGACTAAGGAACGCAGTGGTGCAGGAGAGGCATAACCAGAGGTCAAAGGAGATGATAAATGCCTTCGTACAGATTGTTGGCAAGACCTCTTCTGGAGTATTGTCCAGTTCTGGAGGTGTTGAGAATATACATTTGTTTAATATTTATGCTAAGTGTGGTTTACTTTCTGTTGCCTTAACTAGGTTCGGTTTAGGGGAGGATCCTCTGGGACACTGGTATCACTTTGGAATCTAAGTTAAATTGATTGAGGTGAGGTTTGTTCATTTTGGTTTACTGCCATGAATGTGTGGATTTCAACACTGGGCAAAGAACGTATTGTGCTGGTACAGCAGATTTGGAGGGATTTCCATCGGAAAGTACATAAAGGTTTGCAGTGCACTCTTACTTTCAGTTACTTTAGCTTCAACCGATGTGTCTTGTTTAAAGTACAGAACAAGTTCAGCTCTTCATCCTGTTTGAACATCCGTAAACCTCCTTTATCTCTTGAGGCAGGGACTCTGAGCTCCAATGCAGTAACGCATGAGTGGAAGAGTCTCCTCTGATCTTGATTGACTTGTGTAGCAGTGCTTATCAAAGATCATACTGCAATTCTGCCCCCTGACCGCTTCCCCCACCTACCCCCAGGCGCAGAATGAGCAAAACTCTCAGAAGAGGGGGTAAAGAGCACACTGATTGTTATTTTCAGCTCCGCGACCATATGCTGAGTGAGTTTGAACCGGTTTTACAAGTCTTTTTGCCTTTTTTTTCCCCTCACTTTTTTTAAATATGAAGGCAGATTTTGGAACTGTGCTTTTGGTGTAATTATGATGTTCCTGGCCTTCAGTGGTAGAGGTCCCTGTGTGCTTCCTTCTAGGAGCTTAGAAACCCCTAAATTATGGACTTCTCTTCTGGAGGAAATCCACTTATTCAAAAAGATTCACTTTTCAGCAGAAAAGGCCAAAACCTGCTTATTTCAGAAATATTAGTCTGAAGTATGATTACAGAAATTAGGGGCAGATGGATATAAACTTAACCAGAAGAAATTTTGAGAGATTTTAGGTTTTGCTCTGTTTCCTTATGATTTAGAAAAGATGAATTGTCAGGATAAATGTATTGTACTTTGTTTTTATGTGTTTGATAAAATTGTGAATCGCTTTGGGCTGAGGCAAAGTGTACATCTAAGAAAATGAAATAAATACAGGGCTCTTAACATTTCTCTTCTTTGTGAGGGAAGCAGTATATCGTATTTTTAATGTTTATAAATGATCTGGAAAGGGATATGACGAGTGAGGTGATCAAATTTGCGGACGACACAAAATTATTCAGAGTAGTTAAATCTCAAGCGGATTATGATGAATTGCAGGAAAACCTTGTGAGACTGTAAGATTGGGCATCCAAATGGTAGATGAAATTTAATGTGGACAAGTGCAAGGTGTTGCATATAAGGAAAAATAATCCATGCTGTAGTTACACGATGTTAGGTTCCTTATTAGGAGTTACCACCCAGGAAAGAGATCTAGGTGTAATAGTGGATAATGCATTGAAATTGTTGGCCCAGTGTGCTGTGGCGATCAAAAAACAAACAGGAATTATTAGGAAGGGAATGGCAAATAAAACTGAAGATTTCACAATGCCTCTGTATCGCTCCATGGTGAGACTGCACCTTGAATACTGTGTGCAATTCTGGTTACTGCATCTCAAAAAGGATATAGCTGCAGAGATGGGTGACCAAAATAAGGGGCATGGAATGGCTGCCCTATGAGAAAAGGCTAAAGAAGTTAGGGCTGTTCAGTTTGGAGAAGAGACGACCGAGGAGGGATATGATAGAGGTCTACAAAATCATGAAAGTACTTGAACAAGTTAATGTAAATCAGTTATTTAAGAACATAAGAACATGCCATACTGGGTCAGACCAGGGTCCATCAAGCCCAGCATCCTGTTTCCAACAGTGGCCAATCCAGGCCATAAGAACCTGTCATAATTGCTCCTTACAAAGTTTTTAGCATGTGTTTTAGAATAGTCATTTTATGAAAGACACACTGCAGTGATTCCTGTGTCTTAATATTTTATATATCTGAATTTAAACAACCAGGCCCTGGGAACTTAAATGTAGGCAGGCTTGATCATCTGCACTAACTCTTCTGCCATTCGAGTACTGAGATCTTGCAAATCCTGTTGCGAGAACTCTGGTAATTTCTGATTCCCCATAAAATGCTCTCTTTCCTCCAAATCATCTCTCTCAGCTGAATAAAATAAATTCTTGAAAAATCCCTATCATCTTTAATCGCAGGAATAAATTTAGAACCATATTGTCTTTAGGATATCTGTGCTAGTAACTTACCAATTTTATTGCTATACAGAAAAAAAACCTTTTGCTTCAAAGACAGTAAAGAATGAACCCTTTACTATAATAAGTTATTTAATAACTGTTGTATATTAATAAATAATTGTTTTGGTGATACATCATTTCTTCCCAAATCAATTATATTTTTATTGAATTTTTTTCCATTTAGAAATGATAACTAATAATTTCTCCCCTCATAACTGCTTTGGCAGTTTCCCAAAATAGAAATATGCTGAACATATTTCATTAAATTAAGATTTTAAAATTCTCATCCTGACATTACCACATGGGCATTCTCCAGATTTTATTTCCCTCAAATATGTCGACTTTCAATCACATATGTCATTGATGAGTGATCAGAAATCACCAGAGCTTCAATATTAGTTATTTTAACCTTAGAAAACAATCATTTGGATACTAGTAGTCTATGCATGATTGAGTTCCATGTACTCAGGACAAATGGGGGAAATCTCTAATCATAGGATATAGTATTCTCCAGATATCAATTACTTCCAGTTCTTTGCAGAGAAAGGAAGTACCCTTATCCAATCCCTTTGCAAAGAGCTGGATGGCTTTATCCAAATGCAGATCTACTATATAGTTGGAATCTTCCACTGCTATAACTGGATAAAAACCCAAAGACACAATTTTGGAAACTAAGACACCCTTGCGGCTCCTCCCGGTCCCCATATCCAACAATGAAACCTATAACTCATAAATCTACACAAAGAAAACATAACACTCAAATTTGAGGTACTGGCCAAAGCCATTTATTAGATGCCCTGATAAGAAAATATAATTGGGTGCAGAGCCCTGTACATTCTACCTAGGCTATCTCATAGGGTAGGTGCCAAAAAGCATATACACCAGTGTCCGCTCAAGTGGATTGCCCAAGTTCTCGCTCCCGGAAGCCCTCCCAGGTAGGATCGTTCCCAGAGGTGTCCCAGTGAGCTGCCACACATCAGGGTTCCTCCTCTTTCATGATCTAGCCAGCTAATATATCAAGGCCCCATCCCCGAGTTTAACATCTTTCCCTTTCACCGGCCGCTAAATGGAGTGGCTTTAACCACCAACATTTCTTAATGTCACCTTCCTTGTCCTGTATCCACCCTTTATCTGTTTGCCTCCAATCCTAGATACAGTCACCCCGCCACAGGGAGTTTGATGTGCCCGCATCACAGTGTATATGAAATGACTAACACATGTCTAACCCCCCACCCCCACCAAACAGGCTGTGGCTCGCACATCCCTGGAATAGACCAACCTCTGTAGCGCTTGCAAGAATAAGTCATTGCCTAAATTTGATAAATGAATCTCATCTTGTGCAAACAAGTCAGAATACTGTACATCCATCCACTCATGCCGTAGGCAGTAGCCATCGATCTGCTGCACGGCTTTGGCAACTTGCTAGTTCAGCTCGGCATGATAGCATCCCAGCCAACTGTTTCCAATCATCTGATGGTGTGGTATGATCTCAGACCAACAAATTCTGGTGTTGGGCCATTCTGCAGAGAGCCAGCCAAGATCATCTCTTATATTGTTCGGCATGGAAAGGCCAGGGAACCTCCCAGGATCTCCTGCCGGGTCCACCCCTTCCCTCCAATATGTCATTGCCCAGCTCCTTCCATCCAATAGCAAGGTCTGGCACTGGGTCGCATTCTTGCAACTTCACTGTGACTGATGCCGGACCAATTTCTAGGAGGCCGCATCTTAACCACATGACGATGAGAGACTTGCCTCCCATCAAGTCCCCCCTTTTGCCGCTCTCAGCAGCCATAATCGGCACCATCACAGAGAGGAAGAGGCACCAGCTGCTGACTCAGTACCTGCGGCCAAAGGCAGGAAAGTATCATACCACGGGCACTCGGGGAAGGAAGGGTGGCTGCCCACCCAAGTGCCCTTTATTACCAGCACCCAAGCATCCGCGCTGGACCACCCAACTTCTTCAAGACATTCAGCATTTCCTTTTTGGATCCACAACTTATTTTTCTATTTTAAAGACTACACACTTATGCAAGAAAATCGCAGCTCTACAACGTTTCGTATTGCCAGAGGCATAGAATGCCCGAGACCCACTTTCATTTCAGTTTTACATGGTTTGCATCTGAAATGTGTGTCTCTTGTATAACACTAATTAAATTTTGTCTCCCCATATTGGATAAAACTTTTTTTCTCTTGGTTGGGGTATTAAGTGTGGCCACATTCTAAGTTACATATTTAAGTTGGGTCATGAGACCACTTTAAACCAGAAAAATAAATGATGCACTTAATTTTCATTTCTGTTTGATTGTCCTCTAGCCCTAGTAGCAGCAACTTGATATGCAGTGTTGAACATTATAGCAAGTGATACATTCCCCAATTACCACTCCATTCTCCCATTCACATAATGAATACGATTCACTCCCCTCAGTCTCACCACCCTTCCCCTCAAAAATACACCCCAAATACAAAAATAAAACAGAACCATCTCAACCACCAACAACAAACAATTCTTTTATGAAAACCTCTTATGAAAATAAGGAGTCACTTCAGTGAGATATTCAGGTCATATCACATTTCGGTCTCACACTCATTCTCCCTCTCCAGTTTATCTCAATGAACAGCCATGATGCATGGCTAGTGCACTGCACTCCCTGCACATTTACAGAGCCTAGACTGGCTTTAGGCCATTCAGGGTCTCACCGGTCAGTAAATTAATCAACTATAACATAATCTCATTCATTTGGTAGAAAGAAAAGAGAAACTGCCAAAGATTATCAGAAATAGTTTTGTCCCAGACCAAATAAAACTTTGAAGCACAGCATAATCTACACTCCACATTTCCAGGCAAGTACATTTTTCACCACATATGTTTCTCTCAAATCTCAATCCAGTATTAATATAACAGGAATCCAAACCAAAATTAACTCAGCAAAGCACTATGCTAAAGCTGAAACGCTATTGGTGCCTCTGGTAACTGGGAGTGGCCATGGCTTGAGAAGCAGCCAGGAGGATAGATGGGGAGGCATCTGGCTGTTTCCACACACAAACTTTATTTACAACAACAGAAAAGTACAGAACAAGACTGCTTACCTTTGTAACCTTAGTTATTCAAAGTCCTCAATGTACAATGACTTCCTGCCTTCTCTTTGGTGTCTCCCTAACCCTTCTGGGTCCTGACTTCTTATTCTGTGGTGAGGGGAGCCTCCCTTCACCCATAATCCCTTGTGGGGCTGGTTCTTACAGAGGACCAGGCCAGGTAGTGGGGGCCGGTCCTTTAAGGTGTTCTGAGGGAGGTTCCTATATACTCAGAGTGCTATGCACAGTAGCCAGTAGAAATCTCTGCTGAAAATATATCACTCTTCTACCAATCTCTTAAAATTACCCTTGCAAGGTTAGAAGAAAGGATTTTACTACTGGTAACAAGTCAGAAAGCTGAGTTTGACCCTCATGCAGCCCTATGAATTTGGCCAGATAACTGCAAACAGAACTTAAGAGGTCTTTATTGTTAAATCTAAATGTATCCTTACAATAATCAAATACCTGGTGGCCTAGAGGCCCTACCCTGACCCCCCAACACTCCTGTATTAAAAAAAAAAAAACAGTGATGGCCAGCAGGAGGGCTCAGGGCACCCCTAGCCCTTGACTTGGTTGGCACCATTTTCCGAAATGGCACCATCTTTTACCCCTACCATGTGGCACTTTTACCATTTGGTGGGGCAAAGGCCGATCAGTGCCATTTTGGAAAATGGTGCTGACTGGGCCTGGGGCTAGGAGGCACTCTGGGCCCTCCTGGTCACCAGTGATTTTTTAAAGGTACAGGGGTGTTGGAGGGTATCGGGAGGGGGTCCACAGCAGGGGATTCTAGGTCACCAAGTTATTTTTTGGGGGGTGGTTAGCATGTGGTACTTATAGAGCACTGTTTACTATGAGTTATGCCAAGGCTTTGAGTTCATACTTCACCTGGAGCATTAATTACTTCTTGACATAAAATTATTCTGAGTAGTGAATTCAGACGTGGGTTGTGAGAAATTGAAGGAAGACCTTGTGAAACTGGGAGTTTGGACAAATAAATGGGAGACGAAATTTAATGTGGACAAGTGCAAAGTGATGCACAAAAAGAAAGTAACCCATAGTAGGAGTTACAACCCAGGAAAAGGATCTCAATGTCATTGTGGACAATACATTGCTTCATGGTTGTCATGCTTCGGGGGATGTGAACCCTTGGGCTGCTGCTAGGTTGATGCAGTCTGTGGCATGCAAACAAGGACCAGGCCTTAGCAGGTGGCAGCTAACACTTCTCAAAGCAAAGTCTTCTGCCTGGCTGGCCACCTCCCCTTGAGTTCAGCCCGCAGGTTCTGGGGACCAGCAGGACTTCTCTGGCAGGGTGCAAGGCAGACTGAAGTCAGGGCCAGCGGACTTCAGGCAGCATCAAGAACATGCAAGGGTCAGGGTTGGTAGAAAGCTAGCAAGGTCGATGTCCAGGCAGGGGTCGAGACAGGCAGAAATCAAGCAAGATCAGAAGACAATCATAGAAGAACAGTCAGAGGAAAGGCTGATGGGAAGGTAAGGCAGGGCAGGTGTATGGCTAGCTGAGGCTGAACAAGGCAGTACATGGCAAGCAAGCCTGGACAAAGGAGAAACAGTTGCAATGTAGCACAGATGATTAGCACAGGAGGACCTGTTACTGAGGCTCTGGATGGTTGCAAAGGACTTCCTTATATACCTAGGCAGGATGTGATGTCATTAGCCAGCGACCTAGGAAGTCTCAGCTGCAGGCCCTATAAAAAGAACTCAAAGGTGCAGGTAGTACTATGCACAGCCCTTGGATGCAGAATGGAGCTGGATGCTAAGTCTGAAGCACTTGGAGGTAAGGGAAGTTACAATGGTGAGACCACACCTAGAGTACTATGTACAATTCTGTTCACTGTATCTCAAGAAAGATAAATGGAAATGGAAAAAGTACAGAAAAGAATAATTTTATTTATTTATTTATTTAGCGCTTTTCTATACCGGCATTCAAGATAAGTATCACATCATGCTGGTTTACATTTAACTGTACAGTAATACTAGACCCAATATGCTATAACATGTAACTAAATACGTTAAATAAAGACCTGTTATATTTGGATGAAAATTGAGTGTACCTTCATACGATGCGAACGTCTGGGTTCTGCTATCGTGTCTGTGAGCCTTGTACTGGCTTCTAAATCATCAGGTACCTCAATGTTGGTTGTTAAGTTGTGTTAATGTCCACGGGTTTGCGTACTCTTCAAAACCATTTTTATAACTTTGAATGGTTACATTTAACAGCATGATAAAGGAGATGTAATGGCTACCTTATGAGAAAATGCTAGGGCTGTTCAGCTTGAAGAAGAAGAGACAGCTGGGGGGAGATATGATGGACTATAAATTCATGACTGGAATAGAATGGATAATATAAATGGATTATTTACTCTTTCAAATAATACAAAAAACGGGGCTACTATATGAAGTTAGAAAGCACATTTTAAACACATCAGAGAAACCTTTTTTCACTCAGTGCACAATTAAGCTCTGAGATTTATTGCTGCAGGATGTGATAAAGGGCAACTAGTATAGCTGGATTTAAAAAAGGTTTGGAGGGGGGGGGGGGGGGGCGCTGTTTGTGTCGGATGCGTGCAGACGTGTGAGGACACAGCTCCGTTTACCCACCAGCTAAAACACCCCAGAAAATGCTAGGAAATAAGGCTAACTTGGCGAAAAAGCACCTTTTTGTGAGCGGAGCACCCTCCTTTCCTGGCATTATGTCCACGAAGCGTAAGACGGCAGACTTGCAGCAGTTTTCATATGAAAAGTTATCTGCCGACACGAGTCAAGATGGCGGCGAGGTCGAGAGCGCAGAGGCGTGAGCGACAGAACACTTGCAGGAGCCGGCAGAGGTTTTACATAACACTACTACCTCTGCTTCAGCAGCATTCCTCACTCGAGATGAAGCCCGTTCGTGGTTTCTTGAGATTCGGGCGTATCTCAGGCAGCACCGGGAAGAAATTTTGGCGTCCGTAGCAGATCTGAAGGAGGACCTTGCAGCCTTAGGAAATAGAGTGGACGAGGTTGAAAATCGAGTGGACAGACATGGTGACTCCATTAACTCCATTATCTCCCAACAAGCAACTACTTCATCTGTTATCTCAGACCTCCAAAATAAAGTGGAAGACCTGGAGAATAGAATAGGCGCAATAATCTGCGCATACGGGGAGTGCCGGAAACTCCAGAATTTGCCGAGGTGGGGGACATAGCGGCGCAAATTTGCCAATTTGGTCTTCTTCAAGGCCTGGAAGGGGACCAGGCACCCTCTACAGCGCAAGTAGAGATTCAATTTGAGAGGGCGCATCGGGTGCTAGGCCCCAGAGTGGAACAGCGGCCTAGAGATATTGTGTTATGTTTTACCAGCTTTCCCATTAAGGAGCGGATCTATTCTATCTCCAGGCGGATGAAGGACATTAACTGCAAGAATCACACCATTTCCATATACCAGGCCCTATCACCTGTCACTTTAAAGAAAAGATACGAGCTTCGCGAGGTCACAGCGCAATTGAGGGAGCTGAATATTAATTACAGATGGACATTCCCTTTTGGGCTTTCTTTCCAGATTCAAAGAATCGGATATAAAATTGCCACGCTAGAAGAAGCGGCTGCGGCCTTCTCTAAAGCCCAAATTCCAATTACATTTCTGCAAGACAGCGCATCGCAGAAGCAGCAGAAGATGGACAACACTCCCCGGTGGCAGAGGGCGGAGAAAGGAGGAAAGCGGCTCCGGCGTCAACCGGAGTCAAAACGCTCGGCAACACAAGAGCATGGGTGACAATCTACTTTATCCAGGTTTCATGTAGTCACCTTGGGTCTATAGACTGACAATGTGGCGAGCCTACGAGCCAGATATCAATAATTATACCTGGTTAGGGACCTTCCTTGATTAGCTAAGCTCCAGTTACTGCTGGGAGCATGTGCATTGGGGTTAATGCCAAGTTTGTTTATTGGGTTTGGGTTTGTACTTACAGTTATATGGATTGCTAATTGGGGTGGGGAAATCACAGAGCTGGGGGAGGTACGCACCGAACGAACTTACAGGCCTCCAGAGGAGACGTATCCCATGGAGGATTATCGGGATACTACTGGACTTTCTTGGGGTTGCACTGGAGTTTTTGGTTATCCTTTTGGTTACAGGTGCTTTATTGAGGGGGTGACAATTACACTGTGTATCAGGTCAGCGGGCGAAGGTTCTAGCTTTTTTCAGGAGACAAGGACCCTAATGAGTTGGGAGGGCGGTATTGCAAGCAATGGGGAGCGCCGGGTTGAGTCAATCACGGGATAAATGGCGACTAAGATATTGTCACGTAATGTTAAAGGGCTTAATACACCAAGGAAGCGCTCCTTATTACAGAGGGAATTACAACGGCAACAGGCTGGCATAGTGTTCGTTCAGGAGACGCATGTACGAAAGCACCATCAAAGGCTCCTGCAATTCTCTCAATATCCAGTCTCACACTGGGCAGCTAGTACGAAAGCCTCTAAATACTCGGGAGTGGGCATTTTATTTGCATCTACCTTTGTTCATGAAGAGCTATCTCACGTGTATGACCCTCAGGGTAGATATGTTTTGGTGAAAGTGAGAGTGGGTAAACATGTGTTTACGTTGCTTAATGTACACAAGGCACACTTTGTATTCCAGCTTCATAGCCTTCTTCAGTAGCACCAGGAGGGGGATCTTATAATGGGAGGAGATTTTAACTTTGTGCAAAATCCGACACTGGATTCCAGCTCCGGGAAATTCTCTGACCCCCAAACTCGCAGGCGGTGGTTCACTTTCTTGGAGGATTGGGGATTAGTTGGCATTTGGAGAGAGAGATATCCCACATCTCAATCCTACACCTTTTTCTCTAATCCCCATGGCACCTGTACCAGGATAGATTATTTCTTTATTTCTAAAACAATCCAAAATCTGGCCTCTAAACTGGACATAGATAATGTAATGTGGTCAGATCACGCCCCAATATGGCTGACTTGCTGCTTTAAGGACATGGACAAGGAGTCCGTCCCTGGCGTCTTAACGATAGCCTGCTTAAAGATGCTGCTTTTTGTGGCCAAATTGAGAAGTTGTTACAGGAATATTTTCGGGATAATCAAACAGAGGGTATGTCTCCCCTAATAGTTTGGGAGTGCTCTAAGACGGTAGCCCGGGGGGCGTGCATTGCACGGGCGTCACATTGTAATAAAGAGAGGGAGGGCCAGCGCCAAACATGGATGCAGGAACTAGCTGCATTAACTCAGTCTCATAGCCATACACAATCGAAATCGACCTATCGACAAATATTGAAGGTCAAGGATCAACTTAGATCTCTCGAGGATATGGCTATCAGTCACCAACTTATACTCTTGAAACAGCAATTCTTTGAGGGGGGAAATAAAGCGGGAAAATATTTGTCCAGACAACTCAAGGCCGCACAGGCCCAAACTGTGGTATCTAAAATCCAAAGTCATCAGGGACAGATGAGAACCTCGTCTGAAGGCATTCGTACCTCATTTACTGATTTTTACTCCTCACTATATACTAAGGACCCTCATTTTAAAGCAGAGGGCATTGAACAGTATCTGAGGGCTGTGCCGTTACCGGCGATTAATGAATTGCAAAAGGCCAGTTTAGACAAACCGATAGAGCCCGGTGAAGTGGAGTCTGCCATTAAACGCCTTAAAGCTGGGAAGGCTCCAGGACTGGATGGGTTTACTGGGTCTTACTATCGGAAATTTGCCCCTTTTCTAGTGGAACCATTAACTGAGGCCTTCAATTCCTTGTTGAAGGCAGCTCCTTCACTCAGGAATCCAACACAGCGGGTATTACGGTACTAGCGAAACCTGGTAGAGATCCCTCTAAATGCAGTTCCTATAGACCAATCTCACTGATCAATATAGATCTGAAAATATTGGCTAGGGTGTTGGCAGCCAGGCTCAATAAAGTATTGCTTGAGCTGATACATGGTGATCAGGTGGGCTTTGTACCGGGAAGATTAGCTGCGGATAATGTTAGGCGGATAGTTGACATTGTAGATGTGGTACACCAGAAACATATACCAGCTGTGCTCTTAGCCTTGGATACTGAAAAAGCATTCAATTTAGTCCACTGGGAATATCTTTTTAAGACCTTAGAGGCCATGGGCTTTGGGGACTCCTTTACGCTCTGGCTACGGAAACTGTATGACTGTCCTCAGGCCAGGGTAAAGGCTAACGGCGGTTATGGGATCCCTTTCTCCATTCAGAGGGGCACGAGGCAGGGGTGTCCACTCTCACCTCTTTTGTTCGCGCTATTTTTAGAACCCTTTGCTATTAGAGTACGAGAGGCTGCGAATATAAAGGGGGTTATGGGAGGCGGCACCCATTCCAAGATTTCTCTTTTTGCCGACGGTGTTATGCTGACTCTAACTGAACCCCGAACATCGTTACAGGGGGTGATGGAGGAACTGCAAACCTTTTCTGCGGTATCCGGCATGCGAGTCAACTATGACAAATCGGAGCTCCTTAACTTAACATTATCTCCCAGTGAGGTGCAGGAACTGAGGTTCCGTTATCCGTCTATGTGGGCTTTCTCTTCCCTTAAATATTTGGGTGTCAAGATTGGACCCCATTACCACCAACTATTTGATTTAAATTATACACCCCTGGTAACAAATGTGCAGGAGAACTTAAGAAGGTGGGGTAGTCATACCTATTCTTGGTTGGGGAGATTGGCCATCGTTAAAATGACTATCCTTCCTCGCTTTCTCTACTTCTTTACTACTATCCCCATTAGTATTCCCAACGCAGTTCTTAAAAAATAACAGCAAATACTTTGTAGTTTCATCTGGAGGAAAAGACCTCCCCGAGTTGCGAGGACAATTCTCTACCAACCCAAGAATAGGGGAGGCCTACATATGCCTAATTTATCCTGGTATTATAACGCGGCTCAGCTCCTCGCCTTGGTGGCCCTACACAGCAAGCGGGAGGTCCCACAATGGTTTCGATTCGAACAGGGGTTGTTAGGTGCCTTTCCCATAACTGTTATGCCATGGCAACCTCACACCACCTGGGACACTTCCAACTATTTTCCTTTCGCCCTTTGTACCACCATGCAAATCTGGCACAGATGGAAACTGGTGCTGGTAGGCATGGAAAGTTTCTCCTTGATGACTTGTCTGTTTACCAACACTGCGGTGCCCCTTCTGGAGCGCTCTAGGAATGCTAAACGATGGCTAGCGGTGGGGATTCAATGCTTAGGACATATTATCCAACAGGGTGTGCTGCTAACTAGAGAACAATTGAGTTCTTTGTATCCGGAAGGGACTATAGATTTTTTAATGTATGCCAGAGTTCACTCATTTGTGCATAAAGGACTGAGGCAGCACACCGTGAGACCCACTAACACTTTATTCGAGACCCTGTGCCAGTATGCTTCGAACATCAAGGGTATTATTTCTAAAATGTATGCCATACTTAATGGCAAACGGGTTGAGGTGCCTAAATATCACGATCTATGGGAGCTAGGACTTCCAAACACAATTAGCAGATAGCGATTGGGATATTATCTACGTAATGGCTAGCAAATGTTCTATATCAGCTGGGCTCCAGGAAAACTGCTATAAAATGATATACCACTGGCACTACACGCCGGTCATGCTTCATAAGTTCTTCCCAAATGTATCAGATCTTTGCTGGCGTGGCTGTGGCGAATTGGGCACCTACTATCACATTTGGTGGACATGCCCTGAGGTTCGGGACTTCTGGCACATGGTGTTTCAATGGCTTACGCAGCTGCTTCAAGCACCCTGCAGCGTGCAGCCTTGGCACGTGCTACTGGGTCTTCCCATGACAGAATATAACACTTCCACACAAAAGCTGGCTTTGCAAATCTTTATTGCAGCAAGGGCAGAGAGAGCGTTACATTGGAAATAACTGAAGGCACCCACTTTAGCCGCAGTACAACAACGGCTTTTATCCTACTACCAAGTAGGTAGACTCACAGCTATACATTGGAATAGCTTACAGTCCTTCCAGGCCACTTGGGTCCCCTTCCAGAAATGGTTGGAGAAGCAAAGCCTTACATAAGGGTCTCCGATTTTACATGGCTCCAACCAAGCTTACCCAGTATCTGATTATACTTATGTAGTTTCTGCCAGAGGCCCTGATGACATACCTTTACACTCCCCAGACTGTTTGCCGGAACTCCTGATGATTGGGTTTCAACCACATGACCTGATACTGCACTTGATTATACTTGCTGTACCCTGCACTTTTAAATTCGGAACACATCTCCAGTTGGGGTGGGAGGGGGAAGGGGGGGGAGGGGATGACCAATATGTCAAGGTATTATTGAACTTTTGTGTTGTTGGTATTGTTGTTGTGCACTGCGTGCGGATTAATATTTGAATTTGTTCACGCTTTGTTAACTTTATTGTCCTACTAACTTGACAATAAAAACAGATTACAAAAAAAAAAAAAAAAAGGTTTGGACATGTTCTTGGGGAGAAGTCCATAAACTGTTATCCCTGGGTGTAGGCAACATGGAATCTATCTAATGTTTGGGATCCTGCCAGGTACTGTTGGAAACAGGAGACTAGGCTTGATGGACCCTCAGTTTGACTCAGTATAGCAATTCTTATGTTCTAAATATTTCTTTACAGAAAGGGTGGTGGATGAATAGAACAACCTCCATGTGGAGGTAGTGGCGATATGGACCATATCCAAATTCAAGACAGCATGGGTCAAGCACAGAGAATATCTGAGGGAGAGGAAGGAACTATAAAGCTCAGCACTAGATGTGGGTGGGCAGACTAGATGAATCATATAATATTTATCTGTCATGTTCTTTGTATGTGGAATTCTTGGCATATGTTCCTTCCTCGGATTCCAATAGGTCTAGTTTATTTATAGTACAATCTCTTAAAGTGATACGGAGCAGAGTTTCCCAACTGGTGTGCTGGAGTGCAGGTGTGCCACAGCTGCAGTTTCATTTCCTGTTTCCCTCATGCCCTACAGAATGTTCTCCTGCCATCAGGGGGCATCAGAGAGTAGCGCTTATCGGCAACTGCTTCTGCTTCCCCTCTGCTAGTTCTCCTGTGCAACAGAAACTGCACAAGGCTCTGAAGGCTTGTGAGACCTGCTGGTCCCCTGCAGTTCAGATTGCAGAGAGAGGCAGGCAAAGGAGAAAGGAGCAGCACTTGGTAAGCCTGCTTCCAGACTTTTGCTGTTCAGGGATTAGGGGTGTAGTGTGGAAAGGGATAGATGAAGGTGTCACAGTATGTGGGGGGAGAGGAAAGGGAAGGTGATGATGCCAGGAGATGGGGGACAGGGAAGTTGATGATGCCAGGGACTGGGGAAACAGGGTGGAAGGAGAGGGAAGATGAAGATGATTTAAGGGGGTGGGGAGGAAATGTAGAAGGAGATAATGAAGCCAGGGAGTGAGTTTGAGGGAAGGTGATGCCAGGGGGTGGGGGAAACGGAAGATTGATGATGATGTCAGAGAGTGAGAGGAGTGGAGAGAGAGGGATGGTGATGATGCCAGGAAGTGAGGGAGAGGGATGATGATGATGATGCCAGGAAGTGAGAGAGAGGGCAAATGATGCCAGGGTTGAAGAGAAAGGGAACAGAAGGTGATTGGCATGGGGAGTAGAGGGAAAGGGAAGAGAAAGCAATGATGCCAGGGATGGAAAGTGAAGGAAATTGATGATGCCAAGGGATGAGGGATAAAGTGCCAGGGGACGGAGGGAGAGGGGTGGAGGGAAGGTGATGATGATGCCAAGTGGTGAGGGAGAGGGGTGAAGCCAGAGGGAAGGAGATGATGTCAGGGGGAGAGGGACGGTGATGAAGATGTGAGGGGTGGGGAAGATGAGGTGGAAGGTGATGATGCCTGGGGATGGGGAAGAGAGATGAAGGGAGAAGGAAGGAGATGTTGATGCCAAGGGGTGAGGGAGAGGGATGGAGGCAGAGGGAAGGAGATGATGCTGGGGGTGAGGAGGAGAAGAGGGAGAGGGTAGTTGATGATGATGTGAGGGAGTGGGGAAGAGGTGGTATTGATGATGCCTGGGGATGGGGGAAAGGGATGGAGGGAGAGGGAAGGTGATTATGATGACAGGGGGGTGGGGGAAAGGGATGGAGGGGGAGGGAAGGTGATAATGATGATGCCAGAGGGGAAGAGGGGGGGGAGAGAGAAGATGATGAAGCCAGGGGTGGGGGAGAGGGGTAGAAGCAAAGCAAAGGTAGTGATGATTATGTCAGGGGTGAGGAGGTGGAGAGAGAAGAGAATGGTGCCAGGGGGTGCAGGAGAGTGATGGAAGGAGAAAGAAGATGATGAAGATGAAAGGTTGGGGCAAGAGGTGGTAGGAGAGATGAGGTGATGATGATGGTGGTGGGAGAGGGAAGGGGATGATGCCAGGAAGTGGGGTAGAAGGAAAGGGAAGATGGTGATGATGATGCCATGGATGAGGAGTTGGAGAGAGAAGGTGATGTTGATGCCAGGGAGTGAGGGAGAGGGAAAGTGATAATAATAGGAGGGAGGGGGAAGAGATGGTGGGAGAAGGAAGGTGATGAAGATGATGCCGGGGGGGGGGGATAGGGAAGGGAAGAAGATGATGATGCCAGGGGACAGGCATGATTATGATGCTGGGGGAAGAGGGAAGGGAGAAGGTGATGATGCCAAGGGGAGAGGGAAGAGAAGAGAAAGTGATGGGAAAGTGGGTGATGTGCCACAAAGAAGTGACTCCTATGCCAGGTGTGCCATGAAACAAAAAAGGTTGGGAACCACTGATGTGGAGGACAATACTTTCTTACTTAGAAGAATTATGTAAGTGCTTATTTGGTTAGATTGAAAGGTCCAATAAGGCCAAATTCATCTTTTTTTCTATGTATTTTTTAAAATTGTAAACAGCCACTTGGATGCTTTTGTTTTACAGGTGGTATATTAAACCCAAACAAATAATTGCATAAATAATTGCTAACAGCTCTCTCTGTATGGTAACCCAGGTAAAAAAGAACCCTCCTCCCCAAATACAATATCTGTAGCCAATTCCACAGTAATGACTTCAAATATGACATTCGCTTCATTCACTGGATCAGCATTTTTCCATAGATTCTGCCTACAATATACCCCGATATTTTTTTTTCTCTAAAACTTGTCCAATTTACTATTGACGTCATTAAATTTAGAAGCCTTTGCTGCCTACATTGGCAAAAAAAATAGTCCATAATTTCATTACTCTTTGAGCAAAAAAGCTTTCTTGGAAAGTGGTGAAATCTATATCTTTTTAATTTTAATGTATGCTTTTGAAGGAGTGTATAGAAGGCAGATTCAGAACACCTTAAGGAACCAGCTCCATGTATCTGGCCGGGTCTACCTTAAGACATACCTCAGCAGGGAATCCTGAGCCCAGGCCATTTACCTTAGAAGGGAAATAACTAGCCAGACCCACAAGGGAACAGAGTGCCCCGGGAGAGGAGACAGATACTCAGGTTACATAAGACTACAGATATTTTACTTTTACTGAATTTTCTTTGCCAGACTGCTGAGGTAAACACGCCTGTTCTTGATTATTTTCTTTGTGTTAACAGTAAAGGTTTTGTGAAGAGACAGCCGGAGTCCAATCACTCTGTCCTCTGGCAAATCCCCAAACCCTGGACTGCTCCCAAGGCACCACAGTGCTCCTTGGTTTTGATTGTTTATTTAAAATAACATTTTAAAAATTTTGCAAATAAAAATCTATATATTAGGTGCTCAATTCACCCAAATTATATTTGACATCTAGAGGACCAATAGTGGGAAAAAAGATAGCCATTATCATACAAGCAGATATTAATGAGAAATTTGCTAAAACAAATGTCTAAAAAACATGATAAGGCAGGCACTAATTTGGCAGATTCTAAGTATAGTAAACTTGATCATAGTTCTTTACAAAATAATAGACCAATCTCCAACTTGCCTTTTCTTTCTAAGATCATAGAAAAAGTTGTTTATAACCAGTTATTTAACTTTCTGACCAAGGTAAATGCTCTCCATACTAGACAATTTGGCTTTAAGCTTGGCTTTAGCATGGAAATGGCTCTGATGGCCCTAACTGATGAAATTAGGGTCAAAGCAGACTGAGATATGGATGCTTTTCTGATCCTATTAGCTAACAGTGCTGCATCTGATTCTATTAACCATATATTGTTGCAGCATTGACAAGAAGTGGGGTTGGGTGGACCTGTTTTAAAATGGTATTATTCTTATCTGACAGGTTGTACTTTTAGAATTGCATGGGATCAAGAAATTTCAGCAGTGCATCCACTGAGATATTGAGTTCTTCAGGATTCAATTTTAGCAGCAATATTTACCACTAACTTGTATCTTTCTTCTTTGGCATTTTTAATACAAGGTTTTGGATTCAGTGGGTATTTTTTTGTGGATGATATCCAGTTGGTAGCTTTTTTTGATTCACGTAACACTTATGATTTATCTCCATTGAATGCTTGTTTATCCATTATAGCTTCTTGGTTTAAAAACTGTACTTTGAAATTAAACCCTTCTAAGACTGAAGCATTGAGAATTACCTGGTTGAGTCAACCTTTTTAGTAAGTTTCCTGAATTAATGGGCTCAATAATCTATCCAAAAGACATGGTAACAGCCTTAGGAATTAGACTGAACTGAAAATTATCAATGAAGGAACATAATTCGGGCTGGATTTTAAAACATACGCGCACGGCGTGCACAAATGTACATCCGATTTTATAACATCCACCTAAAATTAAGGTGAAAATTGGTTTAAATCAATTGTCACCTTTGGAAAAATCTGGGAATTTATGGATGAAAATCGGTTTAAACTGAAAATGAAGGATCCAGCCCACAACATATCATATTAGATTTAAAATCTTATGCTTAGCTTTTAACCACTATCCTCTGGAAACCCTCAATACTTAGCTAAATATTTGTGCCCTTATGAACCAGGTCATCTTCTGTGCTTTTCCCAGTAGGATCTGCTTATAGTTCCTCTTCTTTCCAGGATTAGACTAATGCAGACTCACCAAGCAGCTTTTAGCCCTATCAAATTGGAATTCTGTCCCTCTGTTCTTTTACTTTTATCAGTTTTTTTGTTCTATGGCCTGGTTTATTTTATTTTTACAATCTTGGGATTTTAAGTTGTTTAGGTTACTTTTAAATCTATGTTTATAATGTCTGTTTTAATTTTGAACTTGTTTATATAACTTTTTTATATTGTAAAACCACTTTGACAGCTTTGCTCGATTAGCGGTCAATCAAATTAAATAAATAACATTGAGCAAGAAAGAGGAGAAATCACCATAGATATTCCACAGAAATGACCAGAAACACTTGTTTGCCCAAAGTCAATACATGGATTTCATTCCCCTTTGGCCACGCTTGCCTTGGATTTATTTAATTCCAGGCCCAAGCATTGCCTCACTTGAACAACTTCCAATGGGGTGATTTTGACACTTTAAAAATATTTTTTTTTTTCCGTTTAAACAATTTTTATTGGTAACCAAACAGAGTATGTACAACAGGCATAACAGGTACAGTAGTCACAGTGACAACTCCAGATTTCTCCAGTACAAAAGAGCTATGCACGTCGTGCGAACTACAATAAAGAGTCACCATCATTTTAACAGTATGGAAAAAAAGAAATAACCCCAAGCAACCCATTATCCCTCCCCCCACCCACCCACATGGTCATTTTTCTGTGGTCCAGAAGTGAGGAAACCAATGATACCTCGGCAAGGGCTTTATCAGAGAGGGAGAGAACAGAAGAAGGCAAAAAAGGGCAAATGAGGACACTAGAGGGCATTATATAGCATATTTTTTGACACTTGGGGAAAACAGGAAAGCTACTTTCAACAAACCATCAATTTTAGCTACATTTCATTTTAATCAATGAAAGGGCCAATTAGCATTGTTATGTCTGTTTGTCTATACACACTTATTAATCATGCTATACATGGACAGATTTTGATGAAATTGGCTTTCACTTACTTGCTAAATTATAGAGGTCAATATTGAAAACCTAGCTAGTTATCTAAGTTAACCAGATAGTCATATCCGGCTAATTTAGATGGGATATTCTGCTGTCTAGTCTATGCTGCTGTCTAGTCTGCCCAGTGCTTCCTCTGGCCATATTAATAAGATGAGATGTATAGCATACAATAGTTAAAATGCTCACTAAAATCAGTAATACAGTAAAAATGTGTGCTAAAATGTGCACTAACCTTTACTGCTGTTTTAACTTCACTGGATTAGAGGTGGAAGTTAAACTTAACTTACACCTCTAATCATTGAAGTAAAAAAATAAATAGGGAGTAGATATTTAAAGGCAAGCTGGCTAACAGGGTCATTCATCAAATTGCGATGGGCTGTTATCGCGTGCAATGGGGCGTTATCGCACGTGATAACGCACGCGATAACTACTGCATCACTATTTGAACATTTAAATTAGGGAAAGGGGAGGAGTTTGAGTGGGGTTTAGGGAAATTAGAGGCCTGTAGCACTGTGGGTGATACTGTTTCGCATATTATTGCCTGCAGTAGCGCCAGAAATAGCTACAGCTATTTCATTGTTGCTACGGGGGCGATAGTGTGCAGCGTGGCTGCAACTGCAGCGGGCGAAAATGCACCGCCATAATGTGGCTGCCTGCTCACTATTGCCCTCTCCAAACTCCTCCCCTTTCCCTAATTTAAATGTTCAAATAGTGATGCAGTAGTTATCGCGTGCGTTATCACGTGCGATAACGCCCCATTGCACGCAATAACAGCCCATCGTAATTTGATGAATGACCCTGTTAGCCGGCTTGCCTTTAAATATCTACTCCCTACTATTTATTTTTTTACTTCAATGATTAGAGGTGGAAGATAAACTTAACTTCCACCTCTAATCCAGTGAAGTTAAAACAGCAGTAAAGGTTAGTGCGCATTTTTACTTCTATTTTAGCACACATTTTTACTGTATTACTGATTTTAGTGTACATTTTAACTATTGTATGCTATTCATCTCATCTTATTAATAAGGCTAGTGGAAGCTGTTAGGATATGTGGGTATGTGGGCCCTGAGCCGAGGTGAGAGATGGTACCACCGACAGGGAGGAGCCCCATGAGCCTCACCATCGGGAGGCGAGGTCTCAGCTGCTGGGTGCATAGAACAGCGGGTACTGGAGAGCGAGCTGGAAGGACAGAAGGAGCTGGAGAGGGTGGCCCCAGGGGGTGGAGCCACGAAGCGACAGCTCCGGACGCTGATGTCAGATATAGCTCGAAGGTCCTTGAGTCTCTATGGAGAAGTAGAGTGGCACTGCCCGCGGAGCAGGGAGTGTATCATGAAAGTCACAAAGACCCAGAGGTGCCACGGGGTCTGTGACGTGGGGTATACCCAAAGAGGATTCTTCTGTAGAGGTGATACGGCAATGGTCCGCAGAGCGGCGTACACCAATGAGGGTTCCTCAGTAGACATGATGTGGCAATGGTCCACAGAGCAGGGTACACTGATGAGGATTCCTCAGTAGAGATGATAGGGCAGTGGTCCGCAGAGCGGGTTACACCGATGAGGTTCCTCAGTAGAGATGATAAGGTAATGGTCCGCAAGTGGATTACACACTGTAGAAGTAGCGATGGTTCCAGAGGAAGCCCTGGGGAACGGGGCAGGTAGCGGTCCTAGGCGCAAGGCCCTCCGAGGAGTGGATAGCCAGAGACGAGAAAAGGGCCCCCGAGGAGCAGGTACTCGAGACGCCTCACGCCGAGGAAGCAGGAGCTGGAAGTCCATAGTGAGCAAAGTGGATTCAGCAATGAGGGAATTCGTTGCCAAGTCATAGGCAAACAGGGCCAGCCGGCTTAGGAGTCCATGATGAATGACGTCATCCGAGGGAGACGCCCCCGATGTTCCTGCCATGACGTACATAAGACTGGCCCGAGAGCTTGCACGCGCGTCTAAGGAACTCCAAGGGCAAGATGGCGGTCGGCAGCGCCCACGCCATCCAGGGAGGCCCGGGAACAGGGGCAGGCAGGCCGGTGATAACTGGCGGAGGCCGCAAGTCTACCCAATGGAGGCAGTGCTGTGAGGCAAGAGGTGAGCAACAGCGGTCGCAGCCATCTGCGACCGACAGGCGTAACAGAAGCACTGGGCAGACTAGACAGCATTAGGGATGTGCAATCGTTTTTTCAGAATTAGGCAATTTCAACAAAATTGCCTAATTCGGAATGGTTCGGGAGAACTGAAAAACGATCTAATTTTTTCCGAAATTTCGGAAAAAATTCATTTTCAGGTTAGTGCGCACTAACGTGGAAGAGTTAGCACACACTATCGGGAGTTAGTGTGCACTAATTTATTTATTTATTTAGTGATTTTTTTATATACCGCGGCACATAAATAACATCACCTCGGTTTACAATAAACAATAATTAGCAACAAGCTTTACAGACAATATTAACTATTGTGAACATATCATATATCATAACACATCATAGATAAATTAAAAACAAGTTAAGACACATCATATATAAATTAAACACAGGTTAAAAAACAAAGAACAATTAAACAGAATGGGTGTTAGTGCGCACTAACTCGAAACTCTGGGCCCCCCCAAAAAAACCCCGAACCGCGGGAAAAATGAAATTCCCATGGGGGGGTGGGGGGCCCGAAATGAAGCCCGACACGATATTTAGACCCGAAGCACACTTCTAGACAGCATGGCCTTTCCTTCTTCCTGTCCACACATGATTTACAATAGGCCTAATACCATATTTATAGCAGAATGTTGAATCCAGGACTTAGTAACTTAGCCGGATATAGCTTTTAGTTACAAGGATATTCAGCTTCATGGCATACAAAAAATATATACAGTAGGTATTTGACCATTGACATGGTTCAGGAGCTTTGCAGAAAACAAGTCTTAGTGTATTGTCCATCCAAGAAACCTGAGGTACCGTTATCTTGTCACACTGTTTATTTCATTCCTTATTTGAAGGGTTCCATCCTAATTTTACTATATCATTTGCTTCTACAGCTGTAATTTATTACTCTCATAATTAGTATTATTCTATTAAAAATATTACATTTTGTCATTGTCTGCGGGTTGAAAGGTCTAATTGCTAAATGAACAGATGCTGAAATGATCTTAAATTATCTAATTGGGTTTTATATGTGCGGCTCTCTTCCGATTGTCTCACACGTTAAAATTTAACAAGATAACTTGAAACCTTTTTGTGTTCTTTCGATGAGCATGGTGTCTTGTTTATTTTTATGCATCATTTGCCACATTGGTTCTGGTGAGAGGCTTTAACACCCTCCCCTATAAGCCCTTAGAGGTGCGATATCTGCTTTGTTTCTTATTTTCATCTTTACAACTACATTACATTATACTGCATGTTATTTTGTTTAATACTCCTGTACATTTATTATATTGCACTAAAGAACCAATGGAGATATGCCAGTCTTCACACAGCAGGTGATGGACCTTATTTTTTCCATTCTTAAATTTCTTACTAAGCATTGAAATTTGTTAGCAGACCCCCCCACAATTTAAAAACAAATTATGAGTCAATTGGGACAGTGTCCATGGTACTTTCTACTAATTTTCAAAGGGAAAGTATTTATGTACTTTCCCATTGAAACTTGCCATGGGTACTTACTTGCACCTACTTTTGTATGGGTATGTGTTTTTTTAAGGAAAACAAAATGCATATATTTGAAGATATGCAGGTAATTTTCAAAGGCGTTATGTGTGTAAATGTAACATACTATCATAGCAATTGGGGATTTGTGGCACTTCCCTGGATGGGATACAGGCAGAGTGAAAATGCCCAGACCAATGGGTCCAAACTGAGAAGGGGGGGGGGAATGTGAAGGAGTGGCCCTAAACATCCTCCCAATCAGTGCAGTACTAGGCTTGATGCCTGGTCCCCTTAAGTCCTGCAGGGAGAGAGAGCTCTGTGGGTGGGACCCTACTGGGAGGGGAATAAAGGTTTGAGCCCAGCTGGGATCAGGAGGCCCCAGCATCTCCAGGAAAGGAGCTTCTGTATACAAGTTCTAAGATATCCAAGGTGAGGGTACACTGCTGGGAGGTAGGCAGTCTGCTAAATATATATGTTCTTTTTTTAATTCTTTATTTTAACTTTTTCTGGCATACATTTCAAAGAATGTGGAATACATACAAAAAGAACATAAGAACATGCCATGCTGGATCAGACCAAGGGTCAATCAAGCCCAGCATCCTGTTTCCAACAGAGGCCAAACCAGGCCACAAGAACCTGGCAATTACCCAAACACTAAGAAGATCCCATGCTGCGGATGCAATTAATAGCAGTGGCTATGCCCTAAGTAAACTGGATTAATAGCAGTTAATGGACTTCTCCTCTAAGAACTTATCCAAAGCTTTTTTGAACCCAGCTACACTAACTGCACTAACCACGTCCTCTGGCAACAAATTCCAGAGCTTTATTTTGCGATGAGTGAAAAAGAATTTTCTCCGATTAGTCTTAAATGTGCTACTTGCTAACTTCATGGAATGCCCCCTAGTCCTTCAATTATTCGAAAGAGTAAATAATCGATTCACACTACTTGTTCAAGACCTCTCATGATCTTAAAGACCTCTATCATATCCCCCCTCAGCCGCCTCTTCTCCAAGCTGAACAGCCCTGCCTTTCCTCATAGGGGAGCTGTTCCATCCCCTTTATCATTTTGGTTGCCCTTCGCTGTACCTTCTCCATCGCAACTATATGCTTAAAAATGACTCAACTGACCACAAAGCATGCAAAGTTCAGCATCTAGTGGCATATCAAAGATGCATTCAAAAGTATGTTCTTTGATGTTATAATAAAGTTAAAATTGCAAGAAGAGAGGCTGGAGTCAGTGTGAAGTGTGTCTCCAGCCTGAAGATTTTCCCGGCTATTTCACAGTCGTAAACAACAGAGAGATCCATTCACCTTTGTGTTACTCATTTTGCAGGAGAAGCTGTTGTTCTGGTGAATTCCCTAAATTGTTACCTTCAACCTCACAATTGGTCTCTCCACCTCGATAGACCTTGTTCTGACCCAGCATGGCAATTCTTATGTTCTTATGGACATTTCCCAACAATGCAGACCCCAAGTAAATCTGTTTGCAGATCTGCTCCTTTCAATCACAAACATCCATGTTAATGCTCCAAGAGCTAGACCACAACAAAATAGCTTGAGATTGTAAGGAGTGGGGTGAGCGTGAGCCCCTTGTACTGTGGTGTAGTTGACACTGCCTCGCAGGCAAGCCCATGAGGCCTATGTCAGCTGCTGGAGAATACACTTTGGCACAGGCCAGGCTAGAGCTTCACCTGTACCAGCTACCTCCCCGACGGACTGAGCCCTTGGGTTCCGAAGCTGGCATAAGAACATAAGAACATGCCATACTGGGTCAGACCAAAGTTCCATCAAGCCCAGCATCCTGTTTCCAGTAGCAGCCAATCCAGGCCATAAGAACCTGGCAAGTACCCAAAAACGAAGTCTATCCCATGCTACTGATGCTAGTAATAGCAGTGGCTATTTTCTAAGTCATCTTAATTAATAGCAGATAATGGACTTCTCCTCCAAGAACTTATCCAAACCTTTTTTAAACCCAGCTACATTAACTGCACTAACTACATCCCCTGGCAACAAATTCCAGAGTTTAATTGTGCGTTGAGTGAAAAAGAACTTTCTCCAATTAGTTTTAAATGTGCCACATGCTAACTTCATAGAGTGCCCCCTAGTCCTTCTATTATCCAAAAGAGTAAATAACCAATTCCCTTTTACCTGTTTTAGACCTCTCATGATTTTAAACACCTCTATCATATCCCTCCTCAGCCGTCTCTTCTCCAAGCTGAACAGTTTTAACCTCTTCAGTCTTTCCTCATAGGGGAGCTGTTCCATCCCCTTTATCATTTTGGTTGCCCTTCTCTGTACATTCTCCATTACAACTATATCTTTTTTGAGATGCGGCGACCATAATTGAACACAGTATTCAAAGTGCAGTCTCGCCATGGAGCGATACAGAGACATTATGACATTTTCTGTTTTATTCACCATTCCCTTTCTAATAATTTCCATCATTCTGTTTACTTTTTTGACTGCAGCAGCACACTGAACTGACGATTTCAATGTATTATTAACTATGACGCCTAGATCTTTATCCTGAGTGGTAGCTCCTAATATGGAACTTAACATTGTGAAACTATTGCATGGGTTATTTTTCCCTATATGCATCACCTTGCACTTATTCACATTAAATTTCATCTGCCATTTGGATGCCCAATTTTCCAGTCTCACAAGGTCTTCCTGCAATTTATCACACTCTGCTTGTGATTTAACTACTTTGAATAATTTTGTATCATCTGCAAATTTGATTACCTCACTTGTCATATTCCTTTCAAGATCATTTATAAATATATTGAAAAGTAAGGGCCCCAATACAGATCCCTGAGGCACTCCACTGCCCACTCCCCTCCACTGAGAAAATTGTCCATTTAATCTTACTCTCTGTTTCCTGTCTTTTAACCAGTTTGTAATCCATCACCACCTATCCCATGACTCTTTACTTTTCCCAGAAGCCTTTCATGAGGAACTTTGTCAAATGCCTTCTGAAAATCCAAATACACTACATGTACTGGTTCACCTTTATCTACATGTTTATTAACCCCTTAAAAAAAGTGAAGCAGATTTGTGAGGCAGATTTGTGAGCCTTAGGTAAAGCTATGTTGACTTTGTTCCATTAAACCATGTCTTTCTATATGTTCTGTGATTTTGATATTTAGAATACTTTCCACTATTTTTCCTGGCACTGAAATCAGGCTAACTGGTCTGTAGTTTCCCGGATCACCCCTGGAGCCCTTTTTAAATATTGGGGTTACATTAGCCACCCTCTAGTCTTCAGGTACAATGGATGATTTTAATGACTTATGTGGTTTGAAGGAATAAAGACAGAATTCAAAGACAGGCCAAGAGTCGGGACTGGTGGCAGACAAGACATAGTCATGGTTGAGGGCTAAATTCAGGTCCAGGCGGCAAGCAAGGGATAGGTCTAAGTCTAGAACTGAGATCAGAAGTGGAGAGACAGACCAAAACTGACAAGAGATAAAGGTATAAGATAGGACCAGATGGACAGGGTAAAGCAAGATGAGACTACAGGGACAAGGACAAGGCAGGGAGACAAGGCAAGGCAACAAAGATGGGGCAGGAGCAGGAATAAGACAAGGCATGTTGAGGCAAGGCTGAAAGGATGGATGAGGTAAAGCTGGCCGAGGCAAGGCTACAAGACTGGATGAGGCAAAACTGGATGAGGCGAGGCTGGAAGGTTGGATGAGACAAGGCTGGAAGGCTGGATGAGGTAAGGCTACAAGACTGGATGAGGTAAGGCTGGATGAGGCAAGACTGGAAGGCTGGACGAGGCAAGGGACACGTTGCTGGGGCATCATTTGCATGGCTGGGGTTTAAATTCCCAGCTATGCGATATCATCAAGCAGCACTGGTCTCTGAGGTTCCCATCGCAGAGCCATGGGATAGGTGGTGATGAATTACAAAATCCATCACCACCTATCCCATGGGATAGGTGGTGATGGATTACAAAAGATCTAGGTAATGCATCAGCAGATCCCAGGGGCGAGTCCAGCGGTTCGGGGAAACTTCCTGTAGCCACAAATCCTAACACTACCCCCTTCTAAGCCCCTTCCCAGACATTTGGTCTTTACCATTTGAGGAAAATATTGATGGGATCCCCTCCCCATCTGGGGGCCTGGGAGGTTCAACATGAGTTCCGGTGAATGTTTCAAGAATTCCTTAGCTTTGAAGTGACATGATGGAGAGGGATTCTCGGGGAAAGGAAAACATGGCTCGAAGGTTTCTGGATTGTTGTGCTGAATGAGGATAACCCCTACTTCCCCTGTAGTAGCATCTACTTCTGTGACGAAACGCTTCAAGGAGTCCGAGTGATCAGCAGAGCTGTGAGGCGTCAAAGTTCTAGGTTGTTGTGTATAGCATAGGCCGGTAAGTGATGTGTACTGGAGTGGCAGGCCCGGCAGATCAGGTAAGGTAGTCTGAGCCATGTAACCGAAGTGGCACAATGCTCTTGGCAAGAGGGGGCCCCAATGCACAATTTGCAATGTAGGACAGTCAATTGAAGTCAGGTTGAGTCTGAGTCAGCACATAGAATTCAGTGCTTTCTTGATGTGAACAATCTGCATGGTAATGGGCAAGGAGACTAAGCTCATGCATCCAGGCAGAGGATCGCCATAGACTGAAGAAATGGTGCAAAGTGTGTTCAAGGTGACAGTAGGTCAACCATACTGACATGGCATACCAGCAACTCTTGAATAAAATTGCCACCTGCTCCAGAATCAAGTAAGGCTTTGGTCTTCACAGTGTGTTCCCTGAAGGTGAGGCATACCGGTTCCACTGGCTGTGGGGAGGGAGCTGGATTACTTAATATAGTGTTCCTGATTAAGCCCCACACTTTCAAGTACTTCCTGGCTTTTCAGGGCAGTAGTTAGTGAAATGCCCCCATGCTGCATAATAGAGGCAAAGGTTATGCTGTCTTCGCCTCTGATTCTCTTCTTCCGAGAGTCGGGTCCTACCTAACTGCATGGGTTCTTCGGAGGCAGTAATCAACATAGGTTCCATGGCAGGTTCCTGGAGTATTGAAATTCAGGAACCAAACGGGTAGATCAATGAGATGTCTTCTTTTCCTGAGCTTGTTTCTGGAACCTTATGTCTACACAGAAAGCCAGGGCAATGAGTGATTCCAAAGAGGGGGGAAGATTTTGGCCTACCAACACATCTTTTAGTCTCCCAAACAGACCTTGTCAGAAGATTATTCCTGGAGGAATTCTGCACAAAAAAATTGAAAATTCTGCAACAAATAATTGAAAATTCTGCGCACACATTTTCTAAATTCTGGAAAATTCTGCACACTTATTTGTCAAGATAACACGATATTTCTGCATTTCAGTGCAATCCAGTAATTTCATGAAAGGAGGTAAACAGGAACAGAAGCAGAGGTCAAAGGAGGATTCACATCTCCACCTGCTCTAGGCCAGGGGCAGCAACCCACAGCAATGGACAGCTGAGCAGACAATGACCACCGCCGCTACCTGAATCAGAAAGCCAGCTCCAAGCCTCACATGCAGCAGCAGTCGCATTTAACCAAACATCTCCCGCTGCTGTGGAGCCAGTCTCGTGCAGCAGGAGATGATTTTTCATTAAACGCAACCTTTGCAGCAGAAGTCAGAGTCCACTCAATTGTCCAGTGCCAGGGCACACATGTTAAAGGCTGCAGACCTCTGGCTCAGAACAAATAGAAATATGAATCCTCTTTGGCCTCTGCCCCTGTCCCCATTCACCTGCTTTTCCCTCATATCTCGAGCTCCCACTAAAAACAGTCTCTCCTCTCCCCCTCCTCCTTCCCCTCTCCCTCCCCTTCGCATACTTTCCCTCCCTTTCTCCCCAACTCATTCTCTCTTCCCTCTCCCCCTCTCATTCTCTCTCTCCCCCTCTCATTCTCTCTCTCCCCTATCTCCCCATCTCATTCTCTCTCCACTCTCTCTCCCTCTCATTCTCTCGCCCCTCATTCTCTCCCCCCCCCCCCTCATTCCCCTCTGTATCTCCCCTCTCTCATTCTCTCCCCCTCTTTGATTGTAGGGTCCTAGCCTTTGCACAGTGCAGTTTGCTAACCTCGCCTGTGCCGCGCTGCCTCTGCTCTCCATGCGGGAACCTTGCCAGCGATGTCTCCGCTCTCCGTGGGCGTGCCCATGCCACTATGGTTCCACTTTCCATGCATGGTGAACTTCGCTCTTACCGCATTGCTTCCGGTTTTGCTTCCTCTTCCGGAAGAGCATTCAGAAGGGAGAAGTATTCGGCTGCAGTGAATTCTGCAAGACGAGAGGAAATCTGTGGGATGGGAGAATTCTGCGCAAATTCTGCATTCCTCAGCCAAGCTCGGAGGCCAAGGTACAAAACCCTAGAGCATACTTGCCCATGGTGTGAGTGCCTTGGTGAATACGTAGGAATTCTGTGGTGGAGACAAGGCTTGACTGGGTTTATTAAAAATCAGATGACACTATCGCACAAAGTTGTCAAAGCTCCCAAGGACAGGATCACCTCATTCCCACAAGGGAGAGGCCCAGGCAAGGGGAGGACTATCCAACAAGGAAAGTAAATAAGTTATGTTGACACGGTTTGAAAAAAAATGAGCCACCTGAAGTTCAAAATGCATTTTACATCCATAGTTTTTCTATGAGAATTTGGTTCCATGAGTATGAGGGCCTAGAAGCCCTGTGGACTTTTCACTTCCTTTTATTGCAGGCAGAGAAATGGGAAAAAAATTACATGCACAAATTTAAAAAAATGCCATTCTGCATGCATTCTTAACTCCCCCAACCTAAATGCCCCTGTAATGTGTCACCGACAACAGCAGCTTGCATTGCAGCCTTCTCTCAGTACTTCTGTCCCGGTCCCAGCCTGGTATCTTGCGCTTCCCTGTGGCCTTCCTGCATGGCCTCCAGCATCTTGCAACTGACTAGGGACATGCTGAGGAAGTATCAAGCTTTATAGGACCTGAAGACAGGAAGTCCTGTCTTCAGGTCCTATAAAGCTTGATTTCATAAGCACTGTTGTAAGTATTTAAGGAAGCCCAGTTCATGCTTAAGTAACAGGTCCTGTTATTCCTGAACCTGAATATTCACTTCCTGCCGTTCCTGTTTCTGCTTTGACCCAGACTGTTCTGAACTCGCTTTGCTCGCTGTTTGTCCCAACCTTGACTAGGTACTCCTCTCTGCAAATATACTCTGCCTGCCCCGACTCTTGCCTGCCTCTTTGTCACCTGTGGGAGCCAGATCTGCTTGATCAGATAGTGCTAAACCAACAATGGTCCAAAAGGTTACACACCTCAGGCTGTGACAGTCCTGAAAGGACCGTAGAAGTAGCCAGAGGGCTACCGTGTTACAGTTTGCTTGAGCCATGAACCCGGCTGACTTCCCGCTTCCTAATGTTTTGCGAGAACTCTCTAGCATGATTCAGCAGCAACAGAAAAACCAAGACCAGATGATAGGGGTGCTGCAAGACCCATCTCAGTGATTGTTCAAACTGCAGCTATCCTTGGCCATGGCAATTTCTCTGCCAGCTCTATCATGACAGATCGCTGTCCCGGCCTTTCCCCAGAATACTCTCACTCTCCACCTGCCACCTTCACTGTGATACGATGGCAACTCCAAAGCCTGTAGGGGGTTTATTAATCTGTGTTTAATCCACTTCGAGTTCCAACCAGCCAGCTTTGTATCTGAATGAGCTAAAATAGCCTATATAATTTCACTCCTCTCTGATCAAGCCCTGGCCTGGGCATCATCCTTATGGGAAGAGAGACCACCCTAGTTTTGCCAATTTCCAAACCTTTCTGACCTACTTCTGGAAGGTTTTTGATGAACCTGGACATAGGCTGTTTGGAGTCTTTCGTGTACTGCGAAGATTCATTGGTTGTTTATCGCGGTGCATGATGTTTTCCCGCTGCACGAAAAATGCCTTATTTGTATGGGACACGCCCCCTCATGCGTTACCACTGCGATATTGGAAAAATGAGGCCCTTATTTAGTAATTTTGTCACTGAAAAATTTGGCCGCCGGCTCCCTCTACCTGGATGAATGCACGCCCACCTGCCCGCGGCCTGGATCGAACACGCGCCCGCCCGCCGGCTCCCACCGCCGCCTGGATAGAATGCGCGCCCACCTGCCCGCCGGCTCCCACCGCCACCGCCTGGATGAACGGGCGCCCACCCGCCCGCCGGCTCCCGCCGCCGCCTGGATCCAACGCGCGCCCACCCGCCTGCCGGCTCCCACCGCCGCCACCGCCTGGATGAATGGGCGCCCATCCGCCTGCCGGCTCCCGCCGCCGCCTCGATGACCGCACGCCTGGGGGATTCGGAAAGTGACAGGTATTTATACATATATATAAACAACTTACGCTGCAGTGTTAATATGGAGGTCGTCCATGGTTTTTTACACTTTACTCCCTTTGGTTTTACCCCCATTTTTTACACTTTATTCCCGTTTTAATTTTCGCCCTGCGCCTTGCTTTGGGAGGGGGGGGAACCATCCACTTCCTGGTGCCTGTCATTTCAAATGTAATTTGAAATGACAGGTACCAGCGCACCCAGGATACTGTATAGGCGCTGTATTAGCGCCTATACAGTAAAATGGGTTGCGCGGGCCTAACGCTTGCCTAACGCTTTGCAGACGCGGCATGCATTTGCATGCAATTTGAAGAGAGTATCGAGCGGTAGGTGAAGAGAACTGTGCGTGCGGGGAACAAGGGTGCGCCTGGCACTGCCGCACTCTTTCTAACGCGGCATAACTGTATCGACCTGCTACTTGGGTCTTAACTTTGTGAAAATCTTTGGGTTTATGTTTAACTACCAAAGGTGAAGAAAACTGATGTATCTTTTGTGTTGATCCTGCTTTATGGGGCGGATTTTAAGAGCCCTGCTCGCGTAAATCCACCTGGATTTACGCGAGCAGGGCCCTGTGCGCCGGTGCGCCTATGTTCAATAGGCCTACCGGCGCGCGCAGAGCCCCGGGACTCGCGTAAGTCCCGGGGTTTTCCGAGGGGGGCGTGTTGGGGGGCGGGGCCGAGCAGCGCACCATTTTCGGGGCGGGATGCGGCGTTTCGGGGGCGTGGTTTCGGCCCGGGGCGGTCCGGGGGCATGGCCACGCCCTCCGGAACCGCCTCTGGGTTGCGTCTAGGCGCGCCAGCGGCCTGCTGGCGCGCGGGGATTTACTTCTCCCTCTGGGAAGCGTAAATCCCCCAACAAAGGTAGGGGGGGGGGTTTAGACAGGGCCGGGGGGGTGGGTTAGGTAGAGGAAGGGAGGGGAAGGTGAGGGGAGGGCGTTAGCGAATTCCCTCCGAGGCCGCTCCGATTTCGGAGTGGCCTTGGAGGGAACGGAGGTAGGTTGCGCGGCTCGGCGCGCACCGGCTACACGAAATCGGTAGCCTTGCGCGCGCCGATCCAGGATTTTAGCGGATATGCGCGTATCTACTAAAATCCCGCGAACTTTTGTTTGCGCCTGGAGCGCCAACAAAAGTACGCCTTCGCGCCGTTTTTGAAAATCTACCCCTTTGTGAATAAACCCTGAGCCGTTCATAAATTCAAAAGCCCAGAAAGGCAAAATGAACTGGATATTTTTATTCAGTTTACTTTACCTGGATATTTAGTGGCACTTATCAGCTAAAAGTGCTCCTGAACATTCTGTTTCATTCACTAACAATTTTCCTAAGTGGATCCAGTTAGTCAATTTTAGGACAGGTATTTGGATTGACCAGATTTATCTGGCTAACTTTACCCAGATAGTGCATAAAGCACTGTCTGGCTAAAGTATAACTGTGCCCTGGGAATGCAGCCATATCCACCTCATTTTGTCCAGGTGAATTTCTATCTGGACAAAATGTACCCATTCACTGGGAGGATACTTTCAATCCCACAGATTTGTCTGGCTAACTCTCAGAGTTTGCAGGACAAATCTTCTGAATATTGACTTCCAAGTGAAAACTTACTTTGCACCAGTTCCTGGAATTGCTGTGCAGCAGACTGAAGAATGTCTGGGTGCAGAGGAATCCAGCTACTGAACCTGGTTCTGCTGTAGCCTACTCCAATTCTGATCTGTACTCCAATCCTGCATCCAGTCTCGAACCACCAGACTTTGACTGTGAATATCCTTGGGGCTAGCAGCCTGACAAATTAAGGAAATCAAAGCAAGGAGCTTTACATAGAAACACAGAAACATGATGGCAGAAAGAAAACCATATGGCCATCTAATCTGTCTATCCTTTGAAGCATAAGGGGTCATCAATGTGGACATTAAAGTCACCAAGAATAAAGAAAGGGAAAAATAGTTCAAGGAAGGAAGAGTGTTAGGAGTCTAAGTTGTTGCAGAAAGAGGATGACTTATCAGGGGTTCAATAGATGACAGCTACCCAGAGAGTTAGTGGGGTGAATAGGCAGATTGAGTGGGTCTCAAAGAAAGAAAATGAATAGGATAGAGAAAGGAGAAGGTAGTGAAACATGCAAAACATGAGGAGCAACAACCCAGCACTGCCACTGTGGTCTACTGCGATATCTGGGAGAAAAGACACCCTCAAAAACAGAGAGTAGCAATTGAAGCAGAGTCCTTGATAAAAGCTAGGTCTCAAAGTGAGAAGATGAAAGGGATGAGAGAAAAAGTTCATGAATTAGACAAGCTTGTTGGAAATAAAGCTAGTATTCCATACAGAATATGAGAAAGGAGGGGCATAGGGCAGGGGTGGCCAGCTTCAGTCCTTGAGAGCCATAAACAGGCCAGGTTTTCAGGATGTCCACCATGAATATGCATGAGACAGATTTGCATACACATTGTATGCAAGGAGGAGGAATGACAGTAGTGACAAGGATGAGGGAGAGTTGTGATGACTGGATATGAGGAAGAAAATTGAAGTTCAAGAGTAGTATATAAGGCAGAAAAGAGAATGGTCAGGCAGGTAGAATGTAGAAATGGAAAGCCATGGCTCTGATATTTGGGATGGTTTATAGTAGAGAATAAGACTGTAGAGGGACAGCATTAGGAAGAGGAAGAGTAGTGGAGTGATAGTAAGCAAAGTAAGGAAGAAATGATGCTGACCTGATGTAGCTGGGA